>NC_056729.1:1986559363-1986836863 GCF_019279795.1 Protopterus annectens | reverse complement strand
AGGCTGCCGAGGTCCAAAACTGCCACTGACGCTTCTCCTAAGTCAGTCGCCAGTTCGCCGGTACTCAGTGAGGCGCTTTCACAGCCCCTGGTACCCGCTACTTCTGATTCACAGGCTTCTACTGAGACCCATTCAGAGTCCGGTATGCCGCAAGATGCTTCAACTATGGAACGTGCAGATGTCTCTACCTTGGATGGTTCTGGAGCCACTGTGCAGGCACCGGCTTCTGAGGGTGCATTCAGGCCTACGTACTTGCATATTAAACTGACGCCTCCTTCTTCACTTAGGTCTAAATCTCGAACCATGCCTAAAAAAACGATGCCCAGGCCACATGCTCAGGCCTCTATGCCTAAAAAACAAATGATAGGAATGGCTGAAGATTTAATAACTCTAATCAGGGGTAGACAACCCCCCCCCCCCTTTCTAAGAGGCCTAGGACTTAAGTTGTTTATGATTCTTCTGACCAGGATTATGTTTTTTCTGATTCTTCTAATGATCTGGATTTGCCCTTATCTACTTATGAGGGTTCTGATGCAGAGGACTCCATTCCCTCTGCTTCCCCTCCAGAGGATTTTTCTTTTGGGGAAACCTAGCATACTCTAAGGGAGCATTTCCACTGGGAAAGCCAGGATTTTTCTGATTCAAAAAAGAGGCTTAGGGATTTCTCACTCCTACCTCAGCATAGGCCTTTAGCTATTCCTCCTGTACTATACATTGTTGATGATGCTTTTTAGGAATTTAGTTTGGCCCCTGATTCCTTGCCTCCTGCTCCCAGAAAACCTGACAGATACTACAGGGTCCCTGAGTTACACAAGTTCCTTTTTAAAAATCCTATTGTGGATCCAGAGACTATTTCACAGGGCCCCAAGGGCATTAAGGCTTTTACTGCTAAAAATCCTAACCCTTCTGATAGAGACTCCAGGGCACTGAATAGATGGAGTAAGAAGGTTTACACTTCTGCAACCTTGGCCATTAGGGCTTTAAACTGTCAGTTTCATATGTTAAAGTATCAGCAACATGTTATTGGATTGCTTAAACAGAAAATGATGTTGATTTTTGACTGTGTGGAAAATAAAGAATTACAGGATTTAATGCATTCTGCTGAACAAGTTGGAAAACATACTTTGCAATGTGGTTTTGATTCATTAGAGGCCTCTTGCAGGGGCTGCTGTTACTTTGCCTGTGCTCAGAAGGCATGCTTGGCTAAAGGAGAAATCTTTGCCTGATCATGTTAAAGCTAAATTGTTGGATGCTCCCTTAAATCTGGACTGCCTGTTTGGCAACAAGGCTGAGGAAGTTCTTAAAAAGATGGAAGATAAAGCTAAATCTATGCAAACTGTTAAAAATGTCTTACATGTTCAGCCTCCTAGATTTAGTAGGCACTGACTCTCTAAGAATTGATCCTTTCCAGACCCTTCCAGGTCTTCTCAAGCCAAACCCAGACACAGTAAAAGCCCCGGGTTTCAGTCCCAGGGGACACACAGGACTAAGCAGTGGGGGGCCTCCACTTCCAAATCTGGGAGTAATAAGACTCCCCCTATGGTAAACTGTCTCAATGACTTCCGTTTAAAATTTCCAAGCATTTATCAACTGACTGCCCCTTTGGGGGGAAAGATTGCTCTTCATGCAAAGAACTGGCAACTCATTACCCAGGACAAATGGGTTTTAAATATAGTGTCCCAGGGGATACAGATTTCACTTCCACACGTGTTGCCAACACCAAGCAGGTGGCCGGACCTGCCCCCAAATCAGTGGGCAGGGGCCCAAAAACAAGTACTTTCTCTCTTAAGCATGGGGGCTATTCAACTGGTACCAGAAGAGGAAAAGGGACAAGGATTCTACTCAAGACTTTTCCTGGTGCCCAGAAAAGACAATTCATGGCATCCTATCCTGGACATGTCTACTCTAAACACCTTTTTGGAAATTCCAAAATTCAAGATGCTGATCTTCACCAATTACTTCCTATGCTAGGCAAAGATGCCTGGTTGGCAACACTAGATTTAAAAAGAAGCATACCTGCACATCCCAGTCAGGGAATCTTGTAGAAGATACCTATGCTTCAAAGCAGGCTACACTCACTATCAGTTCTCTGCACTGCCCTTTGGCTTATCTACTGCGCCAAGGGTATTCACAAAGTGCCTAGCTCCAGTTATTGCATTTTGCAGGCAAAGAAATATCCAAATATACTCATACCTGGACGATTGTCTAATTCAGGCAGAAAGCCAGGACATACTTTTGAATCATCTGGCCTTTGTACAAAGGGTTTTAACTTGTCTGGAGTACACTATAAATGAAAAGACACACTTTGTACCCTGTCAACAAATTATATTCCTGGGAGCAAGCTTAAATACAACTTCCCAGATGGCTTACCTCACGCCAGAGAAACAAATTCATTTGACAACCTACTTCAAACAAGTGGCCACAAAAACCCTGCTATCTGCAAGACAAATACTGCAAGCCTTGGGGTTTATGGCCTCCTGCATTCTTCTAATTCCATATGCAAGACTGCATATGAGGAAACTACAGTGGTATCTAAAAAACCTATGGTGTCAACATTCTCAGGATCTAGAAGCAATGATTCCGATCATACCTTGCCTACGCCTAGAATTCCTTTGGTGGGCAGAGGCCTGCCACCAAAACAAGGGACTACCTTTCACACCACCCCCTGCCACCCAAGCCCTAACAGCAGATGCATCAGACTATGCATGAGGGGCTCACCTGGCAGGGAAGTGCATTCAGGGCAAATGGAACCCAGGTCAAATGCACCTGAATATCAATCAAAAAGAAATGTTAGCTGTACAGAATGCTCTGACAGCCTTCAAGGACCACATTCTTCCAGGACAACTTATTGTAAAGACGGACAACACCACTGTTATGTGGTACATAAGCAAGCAGGGGGGTACACATTCCTACCCCCTCTGCAGACTAGCCATGGCATTGTGGAACACAGCCTTGAGCTACCAAGTGCACCTACAAGCTCAAGTCCTGCCAGGAAAATTAAATACACTGGCAAATGGACTAAGCAGAAACCTCATGGATCCACATGAGTGGAAACTGGAACCAAGGATTTTCAACATGTTGACAAGCAAATGGGGGAGCCCAGATATAGACCTGTTTGCCTCACCCCAGAACTACCAATTGGACAAATTTTGCACAAGGACTCCCCACAAGCAAGCCTGGAAAGTGGATGCTCTGTCCTTCAGCTGGAAAAACTTATCAGTCTATGCCTTCCCCCCTCTGCCTCTGCTCTCCAAAGTACTACTAAAAATCAAGCAGGACAAACCAAGGATGATTTTGATTGCTTCAGACTGGCCACGCCAAGACTGGTACCCCCTCCTGTACAGTGTGTCATGGTTATCCCCATGGCACCTTCCTCAGACTCCTTCCCTGTTGTCTCAGCAGGAGAACCAGATTCTGCACCCTCAGCTTCTAAAACTGAACCTTGCAGCCTGGCTAATTATATAATCTCTCCTCTACCATCCCTCAGTAAACCTGTGATGGATATAATTTTAGAGGCAAGGAGGCCTAGTACTAGAAAATCTTATGCTGAAAAATGGAAAAGATTCTGTGCCTGGAACCAATCTCAAGGAATGAGCACAGCAGCCCCCAATTTACCTCAGATTTTACAATACTTAACTGAGATGCTTCACAAGGGCCTTTCTTTTTCCTCCATTAAAATCCATGCATCAGCCATTTCAGCTCATTATAACACAGAACCTCCGCTCTTCTCTCATCCACTGCTGGTTTGTTGTAAGTTAGGAGGGGATAAGGGAGTGACATTTTCACCAAACCTATCCGCTAGCAGGTTTGCTATCTCCGTGGGGTCAGTATGTGTGATACTGTTGGCCAGCAGTTCTGCACATGCTTGGGTCCTAGCCTTTAGGTTATGTATGTAGCTGTAAAAGGCCTTATGGTTATCCTTGGCTGTACATGCTAAGTTTCTCTCAAAGGAGCCCTTGGAGGATTTGACAAGTTGTGTTATTTGCCTGTTGAGGCTGAAGAGGGTGCTTTTCCATTGTTGGGGCTTTGCCTTTGTTTTCTTGGACAGCAACATTTTGCATTTATTGTAAAGTTTGTTGATGCTGGATATCCACCATGTCAGCTTGATTTTACTTGGGGGTCTGTCTTTGATTCTTTCTGGTATGGCCAAGTTTATGCACTTATGCAAGTGATTGTACAGGGCTTTAGTGTAAGCTTTGACATAGTTACCACTTCCAGCTGGGGGTGGGGCTTTGAATGTATTTATACCATCACCTAGGTGGGTATAGTTTGCCTTGGTGAAGTTTTTTGTCTGACTTAACCCTTTGTGAGTTATGGTGTTAGTGTCTGATTTGTGATCAATTTTAACTAATGAGAGTCTGACAGTTGTGGAAGTGCATCTGTTTAATATGTGGTGAGGACCAGATATAGAATGTTTGTTCCCCTTGTCGAGGTATGGGCAATTTTTTTCCAGGTAATTTGAATTAACAAAGTCAATGATCTTTTGCGCTAACAAGTTAGGGCTAGCATAGGTTTCCCAGCTGATGGTGGGAGTAATTGAAATCCCCCATAACCATTGTGTTTGGTAAAATTTGAATTGTCTCCAGTTATTCAAGTAGGCTTCATGGGCATCGTGACCCATGGAGGGGGATCTATAACTGGCTGTGACTTGAATGGGGTCTTACCCACCATAATCTGGATTTACCCACCATAACATGGACATGGAGTAACTACATGGAGCTATCCAGTCTAACTAGACAGGAGGTGAATTTATCTGTAATATAGACTGAAACACTGCCTTCTTTGGTTTTCACATGTTCATTTTGCGATCTAAAGGTGTGGAAGGCATTTTAGCCTTGGAAGGCTGGGGTACTCTCTGAGGCCTTGAACCAGATTTCTGTGACTGCACAGACATCTACATCTTCTAGTGACAGAAGTGCTTCCAGGGAGTGCAGTTTTTGGTTTAAGTTCCTAGCATTTAGCAGCATGACCCTTATTTTGTTCTGATTGGTTAATTTCACATTGGTAATGTTGTTTTTGAGAAGTTGCCTAAAAAAGGACGCTATGGGGTAGACAAGAACTTTTGCTAGCAGCCAAAAGCAGCGAGGTTTGCCGACTATGGCTTCCCAGGCTGAGAGGAACTGAATCCCGTTTGAAGGACACCAAAAACTGAGTCAATTATTGACATTAATCATTTTTTGTTTATACTGTGGCATCATTCTAGTTGAGGGTAGTATGTTGCTCAAGGCTAGGGACATACATGCCTGGGACACATACTCCAGAGCTCAACCATGTCTCTCTTCATATAGTCCAGTGAGGTACATTTCAGGTCATTCACACCAACATGAACTATGACAGAGTCATAATGGTACTTGTTACTGACAGACCTGAGTGCACGTGTGATCTGAAGAATCCTGGCACTGGACAGGCAGTTAGCTGACCATGACTTTCTCCTTGTCCAACCTGGTGAGAGGGACCTCCATGTGTCTCACTATTGAGTCTCCAATGATAAGAAAAGTTGTTTTTTGAGTGTTACGCCTTACTGGCTTGGTGAGTGAGACACTGGTGTTGCTATGTGTCATGGATTCTGTGGGGACTTTGTTAGTTGTAGCAGGCTTTTGGAGGTCTCTGATGTTTTGGTAATTTTTTCAAAAGCAGCTCCGCATATGTGGATTTACGTGTTTGATGAGTACTGTGTATGAGTAGTAGTACTGTAAGCATATGTAGTGGTGGGTGAGTTGATAACCTTCTCTGTGTTACTGCTTTGAGTGACAGAGAGCATGGATTTTAGATTATTTGTGTAAATACATCTATCACACTCTGTACTAGAGTGTGTTATTAGTAGAGAGTTATCTGTGTACATGAAGCAATTGCCACACTGCCTCAAGAGATCCAAGTTAATAAGGTTGGCAGGAGTAACAAGGGTGGTCCAACTGTCCATAATGATAGGTTGGAGACTGCTGTCACTAGGGGTGACTATTCAGAATCGATCATGGAGGAGCTAAGTGGATGGATATTTCTGCCTGGGTTTTAGGGAAAATGTGTTGAATTTAACTGTCCGACTTTAGCACACAACTGCACAACAGTGTGAGGTGCCACACGATGCACAAAGAAGCAAACGCAGAGCCTAAATACCAGAAACTAAAAACTTGAAAAAAAACTTTAAAAAGGTTCAAAAGGACCAACAAGAATGTTTATTCCAAGCTCTAGACATACATTTTATTTATTTATTTATTTATTTATTTATTGACATCTGTTGACTGAGAAAGTCCACTGGGTCAAAAACCCATTTTCAGTGGAAGCCCGGGGAGAAAATCTCCAGTTACAGTTCAAAATTTCCAACCAATTAATATTTACAACAAAAAGCAATGTACTAAAATTCAATACAGTTAGCTTAGCTTAGATGTTAGTAATGCACATACAGTATTTTAATGACATTCATTATATGCAGGGAGAAAAGTACAGTAAATAAATTCATAATCAACAATAGACACATTCATAATAAACAGTTCATTTTACAGTTATAATGAGCAGTTCATTTAAGCACATCATTACATGGAAGTTTTAGGCTTAAGACTAATAATGAATTGTAGAGGAGCGACAGTGATAAATATACCTTGCCTGATGTACAAAACAGGATTTAGAAATAATTACTTGAAGTTGAATGAAGTCATACTGGTCAGCAAAATCTTAGAATTAGTTTAGTTTAGTTTTGCAGTACCTAGCAAATAATTTTAAATGTATCATCTAATCTTTGTATGACTGCTGTCATATAAACTTGCACCCCGGGATTCATTAAATAAAACTTTCCGTGCAGGAACAGTGTAGCTGCTCCTGAATGGAATATGGCCGCCGATCGATTCAGAAAACAGCTGATCTGACGCCCACGAGCCTGCTGACACTGTTCCTGCACAGAAAGCCATGCAGAATGCTAATTACCTCATTTGCTAGTGAAAACCATGCAAGTGAGGTGAATTAGTGATTCAGGAAGCAGGCAGGCATCCGTGCAGGAACAATTCTAGTTGCAGAAATGTGTTTGGTTACTAACCAAACACATTTCTGCAAATAGCAAAATGGAGCCATGACAGCTCAAATAAAAGCATGTATTATAAACTTTTGGCATGCCAATAGGAAAGTGTTTAATTTAATAAAAATCAAAGTATTTTTTTTTTTTTTGGCCAATCTCGGACGTGTAAGCATAGGGCAGCAGCACACAAACGGGATTGTGCCGAAAATACAAAAAAATTTTTAAAATTCAATTTTAGGGGAAATCTGCATTTTGCCATTATAGTTAATGTCATGCAGAATAAAAACATTACCAGGGAGCACTGGTTGTCAAGGGGAAAGGACTTGTGTCAGAGCAGTAACTATGGACTAAGGCAGTGGGGTATGCAAATGAGGGGAAATTTACTGAATCACAAAATATTCTAAGTCCACACACTGCACCTAACCATGTAGGTGCTAGAACAGGATAGTGTAGGCAGAAGGAGCAGCTAACATGAAAGAGGGTGTGTCATGCTTGCTGTAAGCACATTGGAACTCCATTGCCCAGGTTTGTGCTTAGCTAAGCAAGGGGGTGTGTCTGAGGCTATAATGTCTTACACCATGAAATGAAAACTGAGTTCACATCCAGGGGAGGGCTATTTCTGCTAAATGTGTTTATCTTAGCTAAATGGGTATGTGCGGTACACACTGGGACTTAAACAAAAATGGAAATAGCAGCACTGTTTACATATAGACAGCAGGTTTCCGCACCACGCCTCGGGGCTTAAAAGGGGCAGAAATGGGAAGGGGGAAAAGAAAAAAAGGGAAGCAGCAAAATACAGCCACTCAAATACAAGTAAAATTGCTGGCAGTTGGAATGTCTCAAAGTCAGGCAATCACAGAGGCAGCATCTGCAGCACACCACTATAAACTATGCAAACACCTTCCAGTCTGTTTTTTCCCACAAACTCTGCACCATAGGTGTACACATATGGGGGAATTTTAACTGACAAAACTAGCAAAAAACGTTAGGGGCTGCTGACACTTTGATCTATCAGCATGTGCTAGAGGCCAAGGGCGCTGAGGAGGATAATGCTGACAACCAACTCAGACCAAGGAGGAGAAGAAGAGTGTTCAGACCGAGAGTAACCTACCAGGGGCTACATGATCTGGAGATAGTAGAGCACTACAGGATGGACAGGGACATACTTCAGCAACTCATTGAGCTGCACTGGCCTCACCTCAGACACAGAACCAACAGAGGGGAACCCATCCCAGTGGATACCAAGGTATGTGTAGCCTTAAGAACATTAGCTACAGGTACTTTCCAAAGACCAACTAGGGATATCGTGGTGGTTTCACAAGCATCTGCATCCAGGATACTCCACCAGTTCCTGGATGCCATGTGACCAAATGCCGCTGAGCACATTTACTTCCCCAGCAATCATGAGGAGAGGACCAGCAATATGCATCTCTTCCACTGTGTAGCAGAACACCCAGAGGTACCGGGTGCCATAGACTGCACACACATCCACATCAAAGTACCACCAGGTGACCAGGGTAGGGTCTACTTTAACTGCAAGTGGTTCCACTCCATCAACTGCCAGGTCATGTGCAATACCCAGGGCATTATCATGAATGTATGTGCTGGCAGCCCTGGAGGCTATCATGACTCCCACATCTGGCATTTGTCACAGCTGTTCCAGGTATTTGCCAGTGGGGACATCACATATGGCCATCTGGTGGGGGATGCTGGCTATGCACTGGAGCCATGGCTGATGACAGCCATCAGAAATGCAAACACACTCACACAAGAATGCCATAATGAGGCACATGCACAAATCAGGATCATTATAGAGCATGTGTTTGGGGTGCTCAAGTCACGGTTCTGCTGCTTTGACATATCTGGTGGAGTCTTGCAATACTCTCCAGCCAGATGTGCACACATGTTCATAGTATGTGCCATGCTACACAATATGATCCTGGCGAAACAGCTGCAGCAGGAACAAAATGGGGAAGGGCCACACAGCCCCCCACCATTGCCAAGGTCTCCACAGGCACAGAGGGACTCAGAGAAGTAGCATCCTGAGCCTGCCCCTGAAGACAGATGGAGGTGTGCCCAGTATACCCTATCCTCAGCAAAGAGACAATGCATACCACATACACTGACATTGTAGGGCCCGTGGATGCCAGACATCACACCACCTATACCTAACCATGTATAGGCAGTGTACTGCGTGCATCTGACATAGTCAGCCCTCAAGCACTGTCCTCAAAACTGCTTCAGGCACAAGGTAAGTCAGTCTTCTTAACAATAAATGAATGGATTAGAATGTTCTGATAGCACATCTATGGTATTGATGCAAGCATGCAAGGGAATGGGTTGGCTTACTGGGATAGCAACAGACAACTGACAGCTATGTGGGACAGCAGGAAGTGTATGCCCAGTACTGGCTTACCCACACTATGCAGTACCACCCTAGTTGACAAATACCACTGAGGTGAGCCAAATAACTGGGGGGGGGTCATAGGTCACATGCATGGATGACAAAGTAGGGGTCCCATACTCACCCCCAGCCTCACACAGCAGATCAGCTGTAGAAAACCATGCAGAAATGTCTGACAAAGGCCCCCACATGACAACATCTATGAGATTCCCACCTACAGACTTACAAAGTGATATCACAGCAGGTCTGGCAGTGGCAGTATAGCTCTGAAAGGTAAGAAGTCTGAAACTAAAAATGTTTATGCCAGAATAATCTGACCTGTGGTCAATAGTGTTATGCCTGTAGTCTCAAAGAAAGGGCATACCACAATGCTAAATGGGACTAAAATGTTAAGCAAATATCAGTACAGTCTGTGCAAATGTGTATTGTGTACAGATGCGTCCCCCCCCCCATTGTCCCATAGAAATGCAGTAACATGTCCCTAGCCTTAAGGAGCATCCAGCTGTCAACTAGAGTGATTGCTCAACATGAACAGAAAGCAATTGTCAATAACACCCAGTCAACTTACTGGTGCCATCCCAGGGGTGTCCACTGCCTGGCAGCCTGGGAACATATGATCATCAGAATACACTGCCTTGCTACAGATGGCCTGCATATGTCACACCTGACCTACAGGCCTCTGACAAATGCCCATGCCTCATCCACAGTGCCCTGTCAGGGAGTGTCATGGGGTCCATAGCAACAACATAACATAGTCAACAAAATGCAAACAAAGGCCATGCTGCTAACTGCTAGGAGCAAACCTTCCAGTCTCAGAGAGACAGAAATCTGGACAAAGCCATGAATAATGGGGTGATAAAGGTCCAAAGAGAAGGACACCTTTGAAATACTGCTCTAATAATGTTAGAAAATTGAAGGAATGACTGTATTAGCATGGAATGTCTGAAGGATATGAAGTCTGAAACTGCAATGTCAACTGTCGGTAATATATGAGTTCAACCCTGAGTGACTTGCAAAACACTTCCTTGAATACCACACTCGTTTGGGTAACCAACCAGATATATGAGTCATGAATCTGGACATTCTGTGATACTCTGTACAGTTGACAGGCAGGGCTAGGAGTCTAAAGATGGGAATACACTCATTGCAGGCAGTCCTAACCCTGAATGATGGTGATATGTCTGCACCCACAGAACCCTGTCCCACAGCCATGGGGAGTAACACACCCTTCCCTGATCACTCATTCTATGCAATATCCTGAACCTAAAATGTGGACAGCCAAGACAAATGAGGTGGGCCATAAATATATATATATATATATATATATATATATATATATATATATATATATATACATATATATAAATATATATATATGAATGAGACAAGCCCACACCTCCAGGCTGATCAGTCTGACACTCACAAAACCCTCCAAGTGCAATCAACCTTTGAGATGACCCCTATGAAAATACTGGTAGCTATAGGCCAACATATCTGACCCAGGACATCCCCCACATATCTTATCCCCTACAAATCCATCTGGAGTTTGCCTGTCACCCTGATCCTGCCTGACTTATATTACCCAACTGTAGACTGTAAATCAGGACAGAAATGCACAGAGATTCCACCATTGGAATATATCACCAAGGTGCTGAACTGTTTCCACAGCTCCAGCAGTAAATTGCTTGTAGGCACACCTCTCAACAGGCTGGGTTGTGCAAGAATGCCTAGCATTTGGCACATAATATTAGTGTGTGCATCATCCATCCTGTATTCCTCTGGTAAATCACTGTGATGATCTGAGGAGGTATGTCATGAGGTACTAAAACAATACATGACAGTGTCAAACATAATATATGTCAGATGTCTGCTAAAAGAAACCATGTAATTCTAGCAACCCATACATTACTAAGAGAAATAGTCACAATCAGCGTATGGCCCATTGTCTCCCCATTTTGATATGCTATCTCCAAATGTTCTGCACCAATAAGTTGAGAGGTATGGCTGTAGCACAAAACAAACCAGACTGGAGTACAACAATCCCTGGAATGTAGTCCCACATTTACTATAGAAGGTTACACTGCGCATGCTCATACACTTAGAAAATTGTAAGTAGGATCTAGGAATTAACAGGCTTTTCCCATCCTGTGCACTTCCCATTGCCCTACTTTAGCAGTCCTGAAGATGTCTGTCACCTTAGAAGTCCCTTTCATCTGGCCTCAGCCCTGTAAGCTTGGTGGCGTGTGCGATAACTGCATAACCCTATAGTACAAATAATTAGTTAGGTAGGAGTTACAATCTCAGTCCTGGCAAATGTAAAAGTGTGTGTGTTTATAAGTTAAAGATTTTGGGTCCTTTCAAACCCTGTACACTTCCCATTGCCCTACGTTACTAGTCCTGCAGATATCTTTAGCAGTCCTGCAGATATCAGTCACTTTATAAGTCCCTTTTCTCAGGCCTTAGCCCTATAAGCTCTGTGGTGTGTGTGATAACTGCCTAACACTATAGTACAAATAACTAGTTAGATAGGAGTTCTAATCTCAGTCCTTGCAAATGTAAAAGTGTGTGTGTGTTCATAAGTTAAAGATTTTGGGTCCTTTCAAACCCAGTATACTTCCCATTGCCCTATTTTTGCAGTCCTGCAGATATCAGTCACCTTAGAAGTCCCTTTCATTAGGCCTCAGCCCTATAAGCTCTGTGGCGCATGCAATAACTGCGTAACACTATAGTACAAACAACTAGTTAGGTAGGAGTTCTAATCCCTGTGTGTGTGTGTGTGTGTGTGTGTGTGTGTGTGTGTGTGTGTGTGTGTGTGTGTGTGTGTGTGTGTGTGTGTGTGTGTGTGTGTGTGTGTGTGTGGGTATGTGTGTGTGTGTTTGTGTGTGTGTTTGTGTGTGTGTGTGTGTGTGTGTGTGTGTGTGTGTGTATGCAAGAACAGTATCCTGTCTGTGGGAGGGGGGTTGTGGTGTGTGTGTGTGAGAACCATATCCATTTGAGGGTTGGGTTTTGCTACTTTTTGCTGTTGCCCATCCAGTACATGTCCCAGTGTCCACATTACAAGCCTCACAGTTGTCATCCACTGTAGAGGGACCTATAGACACTCTGCAGCCTTATAAGCATTGTGCCATGTGCAATAACTATGTGACAGTATGGAATAGATAACAAGATAGGCAGCCCATCTAATCCTTGGATATCACTCCCCACTCAGGAATCATACACAAACACACTCAGGTAGGCAACAACCCCTACATCAGTAGGTGGCCTGCAAACTGGCTCACAGCACTCACAGCATGAAAGCAGCAGACTCTGTCAGACTGCTGAACAGTCACGAGTGGAGTGCCACAGGTTGTGGTCCTGGGTCCCCTCATGTTTGGGATTCACGCCTCTGAGGACCAGCCCAATACAAAGGCGCCCTGGCTGACAATGTTTGCAGATGACCACAAGGTGGGTGCTATTATTACCCCCCTCACATGAGGTTGACATCCTTCATAAAGGCCTCTCGGAGACCTATGACTGTTGTCCAAACCTTGGGCATAAGCTCAATGCCAGATGATGTGCCACCATCCCCTTTGGGTACAACATGCTTCCCATAAAGGAATACATTGATGGTAGTCCACTGAACACTGATGTTGGTATAAGGGAACTGGGAACACAGGTTGACAGTGAGCTCTCTGTTGACCACCACAGTGCCATTATCTTCTGAAAGTCCTTCCATGCGTCACTTCTCCTGACTAAGGGTGATGAATCTGGGAAGTAAAACGGCAGTGTTTCCCTGTACTCTCCCCTCAGTAGGCCAATCAATGTGTACTATAGCCCATTTGTCATGTACCCCACTGGACACCTGCAACAACAGAAGAGGCTGCAAATGCACCTGACATAGAGGATCTTGGGTACTACACACTTGCCCATATGGACAGACTCCAACAACTCCAGTGAATCTTTGTCTGACATTGGCTACTTAGGTGCAATCTCTGCCTGGCATACACAGCAATGTCTGACCCAACCCTGTTAGGAATGCTACATCCAAAGAAACCAATCTGTCCACACAACATGCCCCATATACCTCAACCCCATCCTCATAATTAACAGGACATGCTGGAGGGACAGGTTCACAACCCAGAGACTGGCCACTCTATGGATTAGATGTCACATACATGTCAAGCAGAGCACATCACTGGCCCTCTTCAAGAGAAATCTGGAGGAGTGGATGAGGAATAGAATACCCACCCTGGAGATCACTCCAGTGACTATATTCAGTAGACACACTGGGGAGTATCGTCAGGTGGCATGATGTCAGTGTATTCCCATGAGCTAGCCTTGTAAAGCCTCCATGGCATTTGTCAAGTACACACTTATGAAGCTTTGAACCTATGGATCTCAGTACTGTCAAACGTGATATGTGCATTATTGTGTATAACAGTGTTTGTGAGTGTGTAAACATGTGGGTGAAAGTAGTTGGTGGCCCGTTTCACCCAGTACAACTACCATTGCCATACCTTACAAGTGCTGTAGGTGTTATTCACTATATAGGTACCTTGGGACACTCCTCAACCTATAAGCTCTGTGGTGTGTGCGGTAACTGCATAACACTATAATACCAATAACTACATAGCTAGGGGTTCTAATAGGAGTCCTGGCAAATGTGTGTGTATTATTATATGTAAGTATGTATATGTGTAGGTTACAGTATTTTGTGGCTTCTCTCACCCAGTACATCACCCATTGTCATAATTTGCAAGGCCTGGTGATGTCCCTCACCTTAGAAGTACTTTTGGACAAGTGCTACCCCATAACCTCCATGGCACGTGCGATAAATGTGTAACAATGTATAACAATAAATAGATAAGTAGGGTTTCTAATCTCAGTCCTGGAAAATGTGTGTGAGAGAGTAGTATTTGTGTGTTTGTGTGAGAACAACATAATTAGATGAGCATGGTTTCATATTTTATGCCATGGTACTCACAGTACACATTCCTAGGTCTACTGTATGAGGTCTGCTGTTCACATCAACCATAGTGGTATCTGTAGACACTCTTCAGGCCTATAAGCGCTGTGCAACAGTATGGAATAGTATGGTACGAATAACAAGATAGGTCGGTCTGCTAATGTCAATACTGTCAAGTGTGTGTGTGTGTGTGTGTGTGTGTGTGTGTGTGTGTGTGTGTGTGTGTGTGTGTGTGTGTGTGTGTGTGCGTGCATTGGTGTGTATAGCAGTGGTTGTGAGTATATAGACTTGTATGTGACACTATCATGAGTACTCTCACACCTAGTAGCTGTAGTAACTACAGAGGGATAACACTGATCAGTCACAGCATTAGGTAAAGGTAAAGGGTGCTGGAAGCTAGGTTAAGAAGGGAGGTGATGATTAATGATCAGCAGCATGGTTTCATGCCAGAAAAGAGTAGTACAGATGTGATGTTTGCTCTGAGAGTGTTGATGGGGACATACAAAGAAGATTAGAAGTAGCTGCGTTGTCTTTGTGGACATAGAGACAGCATATGACAGGATGCCTAGAGAGGAGTTGTGATATTGTATGAGGAGGTCAGGAGTGGCAGAGGAATCCATAAGAATGCTACAGGATATGTACAAGGCTAGTGTGACAGCAGTGAGTTCTGCATTGGGAGTGACAGGTGCATTTAAGGTGGAGGTGGGAGTATATCAAGGATCATCTATGAGCCCTTTCTTATTTGCAGAGGTGATGGACAGGTTGACAGACATGATCAGACAGGAGACCCTGGAGACTGTGCTGTTTGCAGATGAGATTGTGGTCTTTAGTGAGAGTAGGGAACAGGTGGAGGAGACCCTGGAGAGGTGGAGGTGTGGTCTAGAGAGGGGAGGAATGATGGACAGCAGGACTAAGACAGAATATGTGTGTGAATGGGAGGGAGGATAGAGGAATGGTGAGGATGCAAGGAGTAAAGTTTGCAATGGTGGATAGGTGTAAATACTTGGGAACAATAGTTCAGAGTAATGACGAGCGTGGGGGAGAGGTGAAGACAAGAGTACAGGCAGGATGTGGGTGGAGGAAAAGAGTGTCAGGAGTGATTTGTGACAGATGAGTACCATTAAGAGTGATAGGGAAGGTCTACAAGAGGGTAGTGAGACCAGCTATGTTATACGGGTTGGAGGCATTGGCACTGAAAAAAGAGGTACGAGTCAGAACTGGACGGAGCAGAGTTAATGATGTCAAGATTTGCACTGGGTGTGACAAGGGTGGACAGGATTAGGAATATGTATGTTAAGGGGTCAGCCCAGGTTGGACAGCTTGGGAACAAAGCCAGAGAGTGGCAGGATTATGTTGGTTTGGACATGTGATGAGGAGGTATGCTGAGTATATTTGGGAAAAGCTGAGGCTGCCAAGTAAGTGGAAAAGAGGAAGGCCTGAGATAAGGTGTATGCATGTGTTGATAGTGGACATCCAGGTGGTTGATGTGGCAGAGCAAGATGCAGAGGTCTGGAAGACATGGAGACAGATGATCTGCTGTGGTGACCACTAATGGTTACAGCCAAAAGAAAGAGAAGGTGATGTTGTAATGTCAGTGTTCACAGGTTTACAAATATTTGCCAGACATAACACAACTCTTGATGACATAACTACAAATATGAGGCACACATATGATCAATGCGCATATGAGCTCAGTATATCACATGCAGTTCAACACACTCAACTGCAACAGTATTTCAGTATGCAAATACCCTGTAAATCCATCACATGTCTGAGACAAACATGTATATCATATTTGCATTGACAATTAACATATGGATATCTGCGACATCCCAGTAGCTGGTCTAGCAGTGTCACAGTCAGAATTGTGCAACACACACTCCAGTAGTGGTCATATGTGAGCTATCCTTTCCTGGGGTGGCTCAGGGCCCTGAGCTGTGTTCTATGTCACTGCGGACAGACACAGATGCTATGGGCATAGGTTCTGCTCAGCAATATATCAGTACAGCATGTATTGTTGAATCATAATATTGTTCGACCTTCCTATTTTCCACATTTACATGCCCCCTACTACATTCCATTACAGGCTTTATTGTTTGACATACCTGTTTTTTTTTTCTCAGTTTAGTTGGTATAATCCATCAGTTTCATTTTGTGTGTGTGTGTGTGTGTGTGTGTGTGTGTGTGTGTGTGTGTGTGTGTGTGTGTCTGTCTGTTTTTGTTTGTTTGTCTCTCTCTCTCTCTCTCTCTCTCTGAGACAGATGTAGAATATGAATCTGTTTTGTATACGCAGCAGCTTGCCTTTTGTAGGTAATGCTCATGAGCAGCTGATGGCCTGTGCACCAGTTGGAGTCCCCCACTTGCTAATTGCATGTAAAACAGCTGTGGTATCATTCCCATACCCAAGAGCATGATAGAAGAACACTCTTACTGGAACGGTCTTTTCTCCTGGTGGTCCAAGTGTAATTCCTGCAAAGGACTTAGCTGTTCATTTGTAGTCTTTAGGAAAACTGTTTTGGCTCTTAGAATGGCCTTTGTGGTGTGGGGCAGTGGTCCTGAGGAGGACTGTTTTGGCTCTGAAAAGAACGTTTGTGGAGTGGTGGTCCTGAGAAGCACTTTGTAGTCCTAAAAAGGACTTTTTTGTGTAGTACCTGTTAGGGTAGGAGGTTGGGTTTCCACCTCTGATCCTTCACCTGAGCTAACAGGGTTGGGCCCTGTTGACAGATCTTTGTTGGTCCCTAATAAGGACCTTTGTCAGTCCAGATGGGTCCTCAGTGAGGTCCAAAAGTAGTCCTTATAAGGACTGGTGTGCTGGTAATTCTCCAGTGGGTAGCCCTTAGAAGGACTGCCATGCCCCCTTGTTCAAGGCTGGGCTTTGTGGTGGAATCTCAGTATGTCCTTTCAGGGTCCTGACAAGGTCCTTGCTAGCTCTTAAAAGGACTATTCAGAGTTGGAAAACTTTAGACCATGTAGGTACAGACAAACATAAAACAATGGACAAGACTTATACAATACAGGCAACACCATATATCACATACAATATCAAAAACAAAACAAAAGAGCATGCAAGGTAATCACTGTAAAATAAATGGATCCTTGAGCCAGTTTCAATCCTACAGAAATCCTTAATTCAGTCCTTGCAGGTTACAATTTCCAAAACTACCTTCCTGCAAGCATTGTTCTGAGTAACTAAACCTCCTGTACTGTGCTTACTTTTATACTGATAAAAGGGGGTGTGTCTAGTCAGCCAACCACCAGGGTGGGGGTTTGAGTGGGACGTAGCCTTTATTTGGGTCATCCCCTCTAGTGGGTGTTGCTAACTAGTTACATCTTTCAATTAGGTCCAAATTGCTATTTCATCCAGTAGCATTTTGTTATATTTATTAAGGATGTTTTTTACCTAATCTCAAGTGTTTTGCCCCTCTGTAATTCGTATTAATGGTTTAGTTTGTTGATATTATCTCAGTTTTTAGTGTTTTAAAAAAACAAACTAGGCACCGTTTTTCAAACAAACTCGGCACCTTTAAAACTGATATTATGAGCCTACCTATAGTATGACTAGCCTAGAGTAGTACGAAGACAAGGTATTGCTTCCCCACTAGTATGCTTCCCACCTACAAGTACCTTATCTCAGGTCAAATTTAATGCTAGCTAAAGGAGACACAGTTGGGCATAACAGATGGTGAATAGACCTTTCTAATTTTCAGAGAAACAAACCTGAATCTCTAGTCAATAGTGGGGTGGATTTATGTTCGTTTTCACATAGGAATATAATGAGAAATTAAAAACCAAAACAAGGAAGGACCTTCCCCACTGGAAAGCTCCTCCACGAGGTACAGGCTATGACTCTGATCATTGAGGCGGTCCCCTGTCAACCCACAGTTCCACAGAGCCGGCCACAACCCCCTAGTAAGTGCTGCAGAGCGTCTTTTTGGTGCTAAATCCATAGATAGTGATGTTATGGACAGATCTTTCTAACTTTCAAGATAACAGTTAAGTAAACTTTATTACTGTTCAGTGGTGGGTAGAGTTAATAGGATTCGCTCATCGGAATTCAATTAGATTGTCAGGGAACAAAACGAGGGAAGGACTCTCCCTACTGGTAAGCTCCTCCACGTGGTAAAGGCTGAATCGCAGAGCATATATGTGATACCCTCCCGACCTACAGCTCCACAGAGCCAGTTACAACCCCCTAATAAGTCCCGCTGAACATTTTTTGGTGTCAAAACTGGTTTGTGAGTTAGTTAAGTCTTTTTAAGCTTTATTGAAGTAACCCTGGTCTAAAAAGCTGATGGTAATTGCCTGCTTGGGGTTGTAAAGGCAGAGGGATAACAGAATGTTAAAATCTAAGTTCACATTGTTTAAGATTTTTGTATTTTATTTCAAGTCACTTTACATTTTTGGGAAAGTGCCACAAGGGTCAAGTTACTACCCGGGAAAGGTAAAATAACACACATCCCCACCTGATATATACATTGTAAGGGACCCCTCAATAGGCAGGTCCAGGTGTAGTGAATTAACAAGGTAACAAGGTCATTT
This sequence comes from Protopterus annectens, assembly GCF_019279795.1. Lineage (NCBI taxonomy): Eukaryota > Metazoa > Chordata > Ceratodontiformes > Protopteridae > Protopterus > Protopterus annectens. The sequence goes on along the minus strand of NC_056729.1, from coordinate 1,986,817,969 downwards.
TGCTGCTCATTATCTAAGAACACAATTTACAGAATCCCTTTCATTCAGACCTGGGAATTTCATGATATTTAAATGTGGCTACCAGAGTAATTATCTCTACTCTTATGTATCTTCCCATGAGACACCTCTTTTATTTTTTGGTACTTTTTCCAAAATAAAAAAATAAACATATTTGAAATTATTACAACTGTTTTCATGTTTTACTTAACTCATTATGGCTGAGTCATGCCACCAGGCATTTCCACAGTTACATCCTACTGACACCTCTAGGCATCAAATATTGCTTGCTCGTATCTGCATTAATAATTGCAAAACCATGCTACATAAAAAGTATTAAAATATTTCATCTTAAAGCTTTCACAATGGCAAACATTTGAATCTGTGGCAGGCTGGATTCCAACAGTAACATTTTTAATAAACTAAGCACTTTCATCCCCTCAAAAACTTGGACTTCAGCATAAAACATCTTTAATTTCTTATTTAACCAGTCATAAGCTGGATTCCATTTGAAGTACATTGCTTTCAGGTTTCTGTAAAACACAACAACTAAAAATATATACACCATCAAGAAAGAAAACATCGTATCTCTCAAATATAAATAAATAAACCATTAAACTATATATACAGAAGTGATCCCCGGAGTGTATTTCCTATTTCCCATCCACTCATCAAGTTTTTTCTTAAAGTGTGCTAATGAGGAACTTTGCGTAGCTTGTTCCAGAGTATGGGAAGTCTTGGGACAGGAATCTATCCCTCCAGCATGTCCTGCTTATTGTGGTGACAAGGTTTAGGTCCCTAGAGCGTGTAGCTCCGAGGGATTGGGATTTCTTTAGGTGTAGCATGTCCAACAGCTTTGGGTTTGACATAGCTTTATATGTTAAGCAGAGATCACCTCTGAGTAGGCGATATGCTATGGAGTAAAGCTGGAGTTTTTTGAGATGGTCAGTGTAGGGCATCTGTTTGAGGCCAGTAATCCTCTTTGTGAGGTACTTCTGTGGCCTTTCCAGCTGCTGCAGATGTCTTGTGAGGTACATTCCAAAAAGGGCATTGTACTCTATAATGGGTCTAATGAGTGTCGAGTAGAGGGGAACAATGACCTCTTTTTTTCTGGATGAGAACCCTTTTGTGATGAGTTGTGCCACATAGAAGGATTTCCTGACTACTGTGGTGATGTGATTATCAAAGGAGAGACTAGTACTGTCCACCTGGGTCCCAAGGTCTCTTATCACACATTCAGCATTAAGTAGACTGCCGCCTATGTGGTAGTTCATGGGTACAGAGTTTTTACCAAAGGGGATGACAATGCACTTTTTGGCATTGAGCTTGAGGCCATGGCTTTGACACCAGGCATCTGTCTCAGTGAGGCCCTTCTGTTAGATGTCCAAATCATTTGGGGACTCAACTATGGCTCCTAGTTTGCAGTCATCTGCGAACTCGGTTAGCCAATGGCCTTCTGTGTTAGCCTGTACTTAAGAAAAGTAGATACCAAACAGGAGAGGTCCCAGGACTGAACCCTGTTGTACTCCACTTGTCACTGGTTTGAAGTCAGATTTGGAGTCTGCAACTTTTACATTGTGGGTTCTGTCAGTGAGCCAGTTGGCAACCCATCTTGTGACACAGGGATTTATACCTAGTTTAATGAGTTTAGCTATAATTCCAGAATGGGGGATGGTGTCAAAAGCCTTGGTGAGGTCAAGATAGGCTGTGTGAACCAACTTACCCTCTTCTACAGCTTTTTTGACTGCCTCAAAGAATTCGATCAGGTTCAGGAGGCACGATCTGCCTTTCAGAAACCCGAACTGGGTGGGGTCCAGAGTTTGGGGGTTACCAATGTCTTTGTTCAAAAATGTAAATAACTGGATTGAGGATGGTATTATATGTACTTTAACTACTTAACACATTCTGACTGGTTGTGATAACTTATTATAAAAGAGGTAAATTGAATTTACATTTAAAAAAGTTTCAGGTCAACAAGAATCTCAGCCAGGCAAACTTATTTTTTGTGATGCTACAAAAGTAAAACTATTTTTTTATATATAACAATACATTTCAGATATCTCCAAGTTACTATAATTACAAACATAGAAGTCACCATAATTAATAACAATTATTTCATTATTCTAAATGCTGTAATCTTCAACTACACTTGTCCTCATCAGCCTCTCCCTCTGCCTCTGGCTTAGAACCCCATTGGTAGTTTTGGTAAATTCTAACTGCTCTTCTAATTGTTGGCCTGTCCCCCAGTTGTCTGCTTGTTTCACAGTTCCTATCCAGTTCATTGCTAGACAGTTCTGCATTGGAGCTTTATACAGAAGAAGCTACATTTTTTTTCTTTCTCCTTCTTATTTTGCATATTAGGAATAGGATATGTTCATTTCTCCTTGTATTCAATTTTGTCCATTCTCAGTTTATCCTTTCCTCTGTTTTACCAGTATACATTGTTTATCAACCTTTTCAAAGACTTCCATGTCATTAGTCTTATAAAAACCAAACGGTGGGTTATTAGCAATTGAATTAAAGTTTCAGTCTCTTTGGCTAACACTTCCAAACTTATGCTGTTCGTCCTCATTAAAACTGTCATCTTCCCACATCCTATGTGATAAAACAGATCTAATAATCCATGATAGAAAATAGAATTATGTTCAGTGCAATTTGAAAGTTTCCACACTCTCCTGTTCAGTGCCATTTGGAAGCTTCCACATTCTCAGTCCTTTCTGGACTGTTGTTTTTTTTTTCTTAATGCACTCTCTGATATAAATTGTCCCATTGTAAATGTATATATTTTTGTAAATTAATCTCAAAAGTCTTTAATTGTTGAACCAATGCACCTATTTGGCATTTCATTATTTCCCCAAATGCAACTGAGCAGTCTATTTGTAGCAAATTATTTCCATTAACATATTCTGTATCCATGGCATTAGTGAAATTTCCTTCACCATTTAGTAAATTAGTTACAGCAGTCCTTTCTTTATGACTATCATTGTATTAATAGAACTTATATTTTACCAAAACTGTTCACCAGCTGTGTCAGTGGTTGTACTAATAGTGAGAAACTAACTACTACTGCCCATACCATAGCACTGAAGAGTTCTGGTAATGACAACATTAAGGCCAAAACTTTAAACCATGAACCAAAAACTCAAATATTCATGTTGAAACAAGGCAAAATATAAACAATTACCACAATAATCCAAACCAAAATGTTAACACACACAGAACCTATTGAGATAAATTGTTCAACACTAGAATTTAGGAAAGATAAAATGTAGATGAGACAAAATCCATGATTTTGCCATTTTTGGCAGATTCACATTTAATTAAAAATAATGTTAAAATTGTGATGCAGTATTTTCTACTGAATTTAAGGAGATACTGAGGAATTATACCATTTTTTACTTAAAAAGAATAAAAATATTAAGCAGATCATGGAAAATGACAATTGCTTGGCCGGGACAAGAAAAGAAGGTTTATGAAAAAATGTGGCAGTTGTAAGCATTATTTACTATAGTACAAATATGGCAGTTAGTGGTTATCCTTGGGCAACAGCATACAAAGGAAATTACGATTGTAGTACTTTGGGGCAGTTTAACTAGGTAGCTGCCTTACATGCATGGTATATTATATAGTTAAGATGGAAAAATAGCTCTATAATAGAACATATGAACATTTATAAAATACTAAAATGAAGGATATGAGAGATGATTTAAGCAAACATAGAAACAGTTATAATAATTTCAAAATATTTTCATTTTTTATTTTGGAAAAAGTACAAAAAAATTAAAAGAGGTGGCCAATGGGAATCTTCATTAGAGAACAGATAATTATTTTCTAGAATTACTTTCTTACAGTTATGTTTAAAGAGCAAACATCTTCAGGACTTGGAACAATTGGCTATGACTGTTCCTCCCTCTCCACTAACCTCCCTTCTCAGGAAAAGAGGAGAAAATCTTTGAGACAGGTGATTGACGATAACTGTATGTCCTCTTCTCTGATTTAGTCTGAGACTGATTACCCCACTGTGGCTCATTTGCAGCCTCCAGACTGTCCATCTGTTTCTCCCCGGCCCTTTAGCATGTCTGCTCTGGAGGCTGCTATGGCTCAGGATACTTGCATGTCTGATAAGACTGAACATACAGCTGAGACATGTGAGAAAGTAGAACCTGGAATGATAATATTATTTGGGAAATTGGGAGTGAGGGTGGTATCCTCACACTTTTAATCAGAGTGAACATCAGTGGTTAGCTTATGAGGGTCAGGCCTGTGGCTTCCACTCTGGGGATCATACGTATGAACACTCTAGGAAACATACTCAGAAAACAAAACATATTTCTCCTCCATCTGCTTCTTCCAGTCTATTTCACTCAAAGTCTGTTTAAAGCAATTCAGTTCTTTCAATCTTCTCTGCCTAAAACCTCTTCCTCCACTTCCACCCCTTTAAAAAGGAAAAGACTTCCTTCTTCCTTAGAAGAATAGTTGCCTCTTCTCAGTAATAAATGCTGGATTATGCATCTCATATTCCTTCTCCCTGTGGATATGAATCTGAGACAGATAACATACCATCCTCTGATTCTCCAGTTATGAAATTTCCTTTAGCAACACTATTGCTAAATAGAAAACTTTTTTTTCAATTGATTTTGAAAATGGATAACCCTAGTCCTGTAACTCCAGTTTTAGGGACTCTGGAAGATGCCTTTTGTACTATTTCGATGTCTTTAGCTTTTTCACCTACAAACTCTAAGAAGACAGACAGGTTTTATAGGGGTTCCTAACACGTAGTCGAACCTTTACAAGTTCAAACCACATATGGTCGAGACTATATGTTCGAATTTGTAAAATTTGTCCGTTTGAATGGAAATCTCTGTAAGCGGAGGTTTCCATTCACTTCAATGTGGTGTGATCTCAGAGTTGGTATATTTAAGTAGCATGGGGTGTGGGGGTGCAGGGGGACCTGCCCCCCTGCTTACAACAAGTTATTGTTTTGTCCGTTGTGTAGTTTTTTTTTGTTTTTTTTTTTTGCATAGTCGAAGTTCTGTAACTTCAAACATAATGGTTCAACTATTAGGTGTTCGGAGTTACGGAACTTCGACTATCCAATATAGATCCATTTTATAGGATTCCTGATTTACATAAGTATTCATATAAAAATCCCTCTGCTGACCCTGCTGTTGTTTCTCTGGAGTCTGACAAAGGTATCAAAGCTTTCCTACCTGTAATCCAGTCCCCATTGATAATGACAACAGAGCTCTTTATAGATATGGCAAAAAAGGTATATATCCCTGCCACCTTAGCTTTTAGAGCTATTATCTGATAAACCCAGCTATTTTTATTTATCTGTTTTGAGTAAATCGAATCTTATGAGCATGATTAATTCTGTCTCTCAGTTAGCTAAGCAAAATATCAGCTGTAACTACAATTTTGTTGATGCTGCCTCTAGAGCAGTTACAAGTGATACTGTTATGAGAAGGCATGCTTTGTTAAGATTGTTATCCTTCCCTGAGGATGTAAATACTCAACTATTAAATGCCTGTCTAAGCAAGGACATGCCATTTGGTAATACTTCCAAAGAAGCTTTCACAAAGCTAGATGAAAGAATAATATTCATGCAGAGAGTTAAATTGTTTTTTTCTTATAATCTATTTCCTAAGTTTCAAAGTAACTACGCATCCAACACATGACACTTTTGCTGTAAACCCTGCAGATCTGGTTAGCAGAATTCCAGAAATGAACACTTTAAAAGACAGTGGCAAAGGGATTCCAAAAAGGAAACCTAATGGATCCCAAACAACCAATTCTCATTACTTCTGACTGTCCTTTATGGATAATTCTTCCCACCCTTCCCCAAACCAGTCTTTCTCAAAAAATTGCAAGGAACCTTTGTCTTTGCCTTCCAGAATGGCAAATTAAAATCTCAGACTCTTGGGCTCTCCAAATTATACAGCACAGATAAAAATCTCCAATGTGCATTCCTTCCTAATCCATCAGGAATTCCTCATCAGTCATCACCCAAAATAATAACCTCACCTTATGCCTCCAGTCATTTCAGACTTACTCCTTCTGGGAGTCAAAGAACCATTGCACTCAGATCAATGGGAAAATAATTTTAGTCACGTCTGGCTGGGCATAACATTCTCACCCTCTATCTTTCCCTAATCATGGTCTCATCTTTGAGAAAAAGTAACTCATTTGGTGGGCCAAACAAGTTCTTTTCAGTATAGGGGGCCCTTTCTGTCTGCATAGCTCCCCTCAGACAGTGGCCACAGATGCTTCATATTTTTCTTGGGGAGCAATCTCTCAGGTAGTCAAGGTAATAGGAATATGGGAACCATATCACAGACACAAACATATCAACTTGAATGACATTATGTCTCTTACAAATGCCCTATGAATTAATTGTGCTTATCAGGTACTCTATTAGTGGTGACAGACACCACCACTGTAAGAGCAAAAGAAGGTTGTATCCCCTTTGCTGACTGGCTATGATTGTCTGATGCATAGCAGCTTGTCAGTAAGTATTCCTTCAGGCAACGTACATTTCTTTACAGCAGAATACAGAAACAGACTCTTTGAGAAGATCCAAGATAGATCCTCACAACTGGATGCTACACAGAGGTCTTCCTTCAAATAGTGCACCAGTGAGAAAGCTCTCAGATATATTTTGTTTGTATCTGATTTAAACAATCAATTCATACAGTTCTGCTGCAAGACATCTTACAGAGAGGCTTGGAAGATGGAGGCCTTTTCAACCCCCTTGACAGGGTTACTTCTTCATGCCTTTGCCTCCTTTTCTCTCATTTCATAGTCCTTCAAAAAAAATCAGAAAAGACTATTAAGATGTTATTGGTGACCTTTTTTTTAACCCATATAAAATTGGTCTTACCTTCTCACTCAAGCAGCCAAGCACATTCACTAGAAACTTCCAGACAGGGTGGACTTATTCACATGAGGTAAGATATATCTGACTCATCCAAATATCCAAAATCTGAAACTGTTTGGAATACAGTTTATTTTTTTTTTATTTCCATTTGGGCACCTTTTTTCTGAAGGTATATAACAGATATTAAGGGAGGCAAGAAAACTTGTTATTAGAACTTCTTACTTATTCAAATGGAAAATATTATCACTTTGGTGCCAAAATAGAGTACAGTACTCATCATAAGTCTGGGCACACATTCTTCTCCCGTATCTATGTGAATTGCTCAATCCTGACCTAGCATGCATTTCAAGAAAGGTATAGTTTTCAGCCATATCAGCCTGGTTGACAGTTTTTAAACATAATCTTTCATATTAGACCACAACAAAGAAGGTGGTTCCCACTTGAGATCTGAATTGTGTTTTGGAAAAGTTAACTCAACCTCTCTTTGAATTTGCAGTCACTCTCCTCTAAAAGTTCTAACTTGGAATACTGTATTGTTGGTAGTCTTATCGTCTGCTAGATGAGTATCTGAATTACAAGTCCTTATGTTTATTTAACCTTTCCTATTTTTCACAAGGAGAGGGTAAGTCTTAGAACCAACCCTTTGTTTGTTCTTAATGTAATTTCTGTGTTTACTGTTAATCAGACTGTTCAACTTCCTACCTTTTAAAGTAATCCAAAGAATAAGGGAGAAATAATTCTGCATTGTCTGGATGTACATATATAGCTGAAATATTACCTGGATAAAACTAAGGAATTCAGGAAAGTTAATCAACTGTTTGTATCTTGTGACTGTAAGAAAAGGGATAGCCAGTTTCTAAACAAACTTATTTCCAGCTGTTCTTTCCTTTCCCATTCAATTCTGCCATTCCAACCATGACGAAAAATCCTCCTAAAATGTTAAGGCTCATTCTACTAGTGCAGTTGCTACCCCTGGCTTTTTTGGAAAACTGTAGACTCTAGATGCATTTTGAAGACAAATGCTTGGTCCTCACATTTACCAAACATTAAGAAGTGGATTTTTTTCTCCAGAGCTAGGTCTGGTTTCACTTAGATATTCTGGTCTGTAGTTCAAATTTACCCACCCACTTTTCTTGAGCTTTCTCGATAATCTTATCTGTAAGGATTGTTACAACAGTTACCTTATGAAGAACATAGAATGTTGTATTGATAACTAGCCATAAGATGTTCAAATAGATCAGTTATATTACTAATACCCTCCCTCCATCCCCCTAAATTATCTCTTTGCTGGCCAAGGTGGGGTATCTATTCTCCATTTCTCTTATCTGTAACAAGTTTTGACTTAGATCAATAGGCTTCAGTTTCCATTTTAAAGGCAAGAAAGCCCTGAGTTTTGGCATGACTGTACTTGCCTCTAATACTAGCATGTCCACATGTGCTAACAATGTATATACGGTATGAGAGGAAGGTGCCTGAGCTTTGTAGACTGACCAGATTACTGTATCAATGGCAAGATACATCACACCTGTAAGTATTACTACTATGCAAATTTATTCTAATATCTACCAGTATGGTAAGGTATCTACCCAATTATATTTTCTTACTCCAGGTTTAGATTTAAAAGCAGATAATTCATTTTAAACCACATTAACTAACATACCTCTCAACTGTCCAGATTTTCACCTCATATTTTTGGCCTGGTCCTCATAAAATTTGTGGATTTTTTTTTTTTTTTTTGGTAAATCACTGAGGAATGAAGTCGCTAAATAATGACATGCATTTGAGTTTCAGGCTTCATAACCTTAGGAAAATCTTGTTGTTCCAGCAGCTTTTTAAGTTTATAAGAGCAATATTTAAAGTCTGTCCCTAGTTTTTGGGTCTTTAACTCCACACCCCTATTATTTTAGGCTTTGTCCAGATTTCTTGCACTAAGAGGTTGAGAAGTATGTTGACTAATTATTAAAGTTATTAACTTTTCAGAGTTCTTGGGCTCACTTTTCAAAGTACAAGGTAATGATCATTTAATTTGTCTACTACTAGAATTTCTAACATTTTCATTTTACTGTAACTGTCAAAAAGAAGTTTACTGCTGCTCATGCAAAGTCTGTTTTCAATGTGCAACTGTTTTTGGTAAGCAAATGCTCATTGCTGTTAGTGCTAGAGGATTTGAAAGCAGTGTTAGTAGCACAACAGGTAGCATACTTACTTTTGATGTAGAAGTCTGTGGTATTCTACTCCCATAACAGGTAGATGGATTGCTGATACTGTGTTGTACTTTAAGGGTAGGGTGGGGTGTGATGGGGTCAGTAGTCCTCAGTGCAGCCTCCCTTGGATGAGATGCCTTTTAATGATGACCATGTTGTTGGTTTGCCATCCATTCCCTATTTCACTATTAGCAGCTTACCATTTTTGTTTTTAATGTAACATTTATTCTTTGAGGGCAGCAGACATTGAATTTGTAGATGAAACACTGAAATATAAAGTTGCTTGCTAGTAGCAACCTCTTCATTAGTTACAGATCTCTTTATTGCGGAATTATTCAGATGACTTTTACTTCTACAGAGATTGTGCATACTGACTGACATCGGTGGATTGTGATGACAGAGGTTTGAGAAGCATTATGGTTGAGATGTTCTGACATGGACAATTTTGTCATTATTAGTTCAAACATTTAGTTTCATTGCTTACTGGAAAATTGCTCTAAACTGCAAATTTAAAACACACTCTAACAAGTGGTGCTGTATTATACAAAAATATAATTTAATACAATCAAGAAGATGAATCAAAGTACACATGCATGTGTGTATGGTCCTACATCTGTACAAGGGGACTATGTCTGAAAACAGCCCAAAGGTAAACTTAATCTGCCACTTGCCAAATACTTATTCTTTAAATGTGGGTTTCAATGCTGTTTCAATGATTGTGAGTTTCAAGGTCAGAAAAGTTTACTATTAATGTAAGATTGTTTTATTGCAAGACTGTATTGTTTTGTTTAGCAAATGTGTAATGGTGTTTGTGCTATAAATAAAAGTTTTAAATTAAATCTGAATATCCATAATCACTGTACACATAAACAAGAAAATATTATGAACACTGACAGGCTTGAACAATGTTCATGGTAAGGAGAAATAGCAAGAAATGGGACACGAATGACTGCAGGGGGAGCTGCTGTGGAGGGGCTAGGAGGTTGCTGGGGGTCCTTGATCCATTACCCTGTCTAGGGCCCCATTTGACCATGTTCGAGTTCTGACATGAAAAGTGCTAGTACAAATTTCACATACATCCTCTTTGGCATCTTTCTGTGTTCCATCCTAGGTCAACTTGTGTGCCATGCTGACCATCCAATGATCTGATGTCAGTCTATACTGTAGCTAAATTTTGTGTCTCAAACCTCAGTTCTACAACATCCATGTAGCCTCCTCTGATGTATTGTATAATACTCTCCCTGATGTGCATCACCCTTTCAGTATGCCAAGAACTCTTTCAGGTGTTCTTTATGTTTGGGTGTGAACTCATTTATAACTATTCTCACTAAGCACTGGAGATAACAGATGAGGTTGTCATCTTTGGTTTGTGAAGATATGCTACATCATCTGAGAAACATGCAAGGCATATGAGTCAGCTGTCAGAAATTCTCTGCAGTATTGCCATTGCCATGTCATTGATCTGTCACTGCTGGTTATGGGAAGTACAGAATGCTATATGAATATGAGCCTATGAGATGTCCCTTCTGGTGCGTAAACATACCTTGGTAAAGCTGTGGCACAGGTCATTGTCTGCCATATGTAGCAGTACGGGGATTGCCATAGTCTTCTTGATAGTGCCATCCACAAATGTACACAAGATCATTCAGTGGGAAACTGATCACACCCTCTGTACATTTTATTGTGCTCAGTACCTCTAGAGTAACAGGTGCATGGCCTTTTATTATTCTTCGGGGCTATCAGTAGATGTCATATACTTCATCCCATGTATATGTTCATAGGTAGTTACTAGGCTTGCAGTCCACTGAACCATTGAGGAGCCTAGACCATATCAGTATGTATGTATGTATGCATGTATGTATATATGTCTGTCCAACACAACTGATTCAGATGATTGCAGTAGGTCTACAGAATTCCATGTGCATTGTGTAAAGGAAACTGAGGCTAGGATGTGAAAAGCTATTTCAGCTTTGGTCTGCAGAAGAATGGAATAGCCACACTGACCAGTAGTTGTCTTATCTGTGCAGCACATGATTTTTTTCATATTGATCACAGCTGCAGTAGCCTTAGCTATGTGGGTTATATCCTGTGAAGGATATAACAGCTAGCCAGCTTCCAAAGTTTCAGGGCACCTTCCATGCACCCGAACTATCAAACAGCTCAAGCTGAGCTGACTAAAAGACATGTTTGGGCCTGAAGCCTTTCAGTGCTTTACTGCCACTGAAGAGTATGCTCCTCTGAGGCTTTTCAGGTTCAACGGTCAGAATGTGATTTCCTTAGCTGTGCAGATAAAGTCCCTTTGGGGAAAATAAACTTCTATTTTTTTTATTTTGATTGAAGTTTTATTACTTTCCTCTCCAGAAAAGTTATTTTAAAGCTAGGAGTGTTGTGTTTTAATGGATTGGCTTGAGACTGTAATGTACTTTTTAATGGAGCACTCATTTCTTTCAGTTTAAAATTAGTATTATCTAACCAATACAATATTTTCTGTGGATAAATTGTGTTTATTTTTAATGTTGTGGGGCTGACATAGTGTTTGACAGTGCTTTTTACTGTATTTTTTCTGTCAAAAAACAAAAATAAATAACTTTTGTGAACTGGTTGTTTTACTGGCATTGTTTCTTGGTTTCCCCAGGATAGAGACCCCATTTTTGGCTTGACCATGAAGCAGATTGTCAATCCCATGGTCAGTCTTTTTTCCAGCCACAAAAAGAAAAAGTTAAGCAACAAAGAGCCTTTGCCACCACAGCAGACTAGCCATTTGCCCCAGCCACGGATGGGTGATTTTTTTGTTTCCATTTGTTGTACTCCAGACAACTTATATTTTACCCTGGATCCCTCTGGTGTAGCAACTACAGCCACTATGGACTGGGGGTTAACCACGTCCTCTGTGGCTATTGGGGACACCTCAGTGGGCAAGGCAGAACAACTCTTGTCAGTCCTGGCAGAGGAAAAAGGGAAGGTATACCTGTTTTATGAGAATGCTGTGCCATCCCTGGGAAAACAGCAGCTTCCATTAGTATGGTTGGCCCCATTTTTCCTCTCAAAAACAAACAGAAGACCAAGCACGTATCTGCACCTCCTCAAATTGTTTTGGAAAGGAGTAGTTTACCAGGACTGGCTCAGGCTTTGATTCAAGCTATTGATCCATCTTGTTGAGTAGTTTCCAGTAAAAGAAAAAGGGATGCCTCCATTCCTGAACAGATTCAATATTCTGAATCGGATTAGGAAGATGTAGGGAAGGATTCAGGGTTTTGTCCTCAGATTTCTGTTTCAGACTCAGAGGATAATTCACTTTCTGATTCTTCACATAGGGGGTTTTCTCTTTCTCTGAGACTATTGCCAGAATGTCACAGTGTTTCACTGAGAGAACACTGTAGTATCTCAGTCCCTCAAAAATTACTAGGAGTTGTTTACAGAAGGATTTTCCAGAGCTAACACACATTCCTCCTATCCTGACTGTTTCAGAAGATGTATATCTTACTGCCTGCAGTTTTTCTGATAGTCAGACAGTTGTCCCTAAAAAGGCAGATAGGCTGTATAAAGTTCCTTAGTGTTTTAAATTGTTATACTCTATTCCCAAATTTGACCCAGCAGCTATAGCCTTAGTTGAGTCCTCTGTTGCTAAGCACTTAGTTAATTCCTATTATACTCTTTCTAATAAGGATGTGAAAAGGTGTACCTATTAGATGACCAAAGATGCATTTTATCAAATGCGTCTTGGTCGAACTTAAAACAACAAAAAGGCAAAATAGCGAAGCGGCTTTTAAGCAAATTCTTTCTCAGGGAAAGAATTTGCTTGGCTGCTTCCATTACTTTGCCATTTTCGGGACTGTAGTGAGATCTCGGAGTTGGTATATTTAAGTAGAGTGGGTGTGGGGGGCGGGTTCTTTCAAATTTTTTTCCTTTTTTTTTTTTTTTTGAACAGCGTTTTTTTCCCCATGGAAAAAAAATTGTTGTTCTGAGCTTTTGAGATTGGAAGCTTTTGCTTACATGGGGTAGATTATTCGTCATTCGCTTTTTTAAGCATTCAATAATATAATATAGACCCTGTGAAAAGTATTGATAGGTATGGGAAAAAAGTGTATACTTCTGAAACTTTGACTTTCAGAATGTTAAATTGTCAGCCTCAGATGTTAGTTTATTCTGACATATTGTGAGAGTATGAGGAATGTTTTATTTACAGTTTCTTCTTTTGAAGAAAAATCTGACTTAAATAACAGATCACTACTTATTGTTTGCAGTGTGGGTATGGTCACTGGTATGGTTTTAAAGAGGTTTGCTTGGCTGCCTTTTCAGAATCTCTCAGATGATGTTAAAAATGAGATTTTAAATTCTACTTTGGACAGAGATTTAGTGTTTAGCCTCACTGCTACAGAGGTGATTAAAAAGTGTGATGAAAGGGGCAAGATGATCCAAAGAATTCTCTAAGAATTTTCATCCCTCCTTCTCCAAATTGTCCAGGGGACTTTCTTTCTCCTTATCCAATTTTGGCAAAAAAAAAAAAAACAGAATAAACAGTCTTGACAGAATTCAGGTAAATGGAAGTTTAAGAAGTGGCAAGGAGGTTCCAAAAAGAAGTCTCAAAATTCCCAAAACCATGGGCAGTCCAACAAGTATGAATGAGTATTCAAGAGACTCTGTGACCCGCTCCCACCCTGACCCTTTTTCTCTTCCAGAAAGTCTGAAACTCCATTTTTCTCTTTGGCAACAGATAATTTCAGACAAATGGGTTCTGAAAATTATTAATCAGGCTTACAGATGGCAGTGGGAGGAAATTCCTCCTTTCCGTGGGGGTCATTCTTCATCCTGCAAATCAGACCAATTTTTTTTCAGCTGTGTTCATGACAAGCTGTCCAAGGACCGATAGAAACAGTTCTTCCTTCCCAGGTAGGGAAGGAGTTATATTCAAGGATGTTTCTAGTCCCAAAGAAAGAAAGAAAATCCTTGGAGACTAGCTCTGGATCTTTCTTTCTTAAACCATCATTTTTAGGATAGTGCCCAGAATGATGTCACTTTACAACTTGTTGCCTCTTCTTCCTCTTTCAGGTTTCCTGGTAACACTAGACTTAAAAGATGCTTATTATTACATTCCTATTCATCCAGACTTAAGGTATTTCTTAAGGACTTGTATGTCTGGATCACATTATCAGTTCTGTGCCTTACCTTTTGGACTATCCACTGCACCAAGAGTGCTCACAAAATGTCTATAACTCATTGCCGGCTACAGGCTATCCACATTTTTCCAAGTTTAGACAACTTGCTCATCTTTGCAGAGTCATTTTCAAAATGTCATGAATCTTTCTCATGGGTGAGTGATTTCTCACATGAGACGGGATTCCTAGAGAACATTCAAAGTATTTCTTGATGCCCTCACACAATTGTATTCCTGGAATGTCAACCAGAAACCTCAGTTCATAGAGCTTTTCTTCCACAGGAGAAAAATAGATCTTTATTTAAATCTATTTCTAAGCTTTTCCAGTCAGACTTCAGTCGGTGAGAGGGAATACCTCAAGATTTTGGGTCTCATGGCATCATTGATTCTCATACCTATGGCAAGACTCCATATGAGAAATATACAGTGGTATCTGAAATTTCTTTGGTCTCAGCATCGGCACTCTTTATCTTTTCAGATACCAATCCTAGGGTTTGTCATAAGAGAAATCACTTGATGGAGACAACAGATATCCTTAAATCAAGGTCTCCCCTTCCACTCTCTGCTGCAAAGCAGTCAGTCACCACATATGGTTTAGACTTCGCTTGGGGAGCAATTTCAGGAGAGATAACATTTTAGGGGTTATGGAACACTAAGAACAGATGCAAGCACATATATATCAAGGCAACACTTTCCCTGATCAAGATACTGAATTGTCCAAAACACCTTTGGTCCTTGGGAACTTTTCAATATCTTAATGATATGTTACATCAACAAGCAAGAGGGAACCAGGTTATATTCCCTTTGCAGACTAGCCGTGTTATCTTGGGATACAGCTTTACAGTAGAATCTCACTCTAGAGGCATCCTACAGTCTATCAAAGCAAAACTGTGTAGCAGACAAGCTAAGCTTTTGCAAAATCACTGGATTTCGTATGAGGTATGAGACCCTCACAAATGGAAACTTGATCTGGTGGTCTTCCAAGATTTGATCCATCTGTGGGGAGATCCATACTTGCAGGACTTTGGACATTGAGTTCCTCAAGCAGACCTCATTGCATTGTCTCTGAACAATCAACTGACAAAATTATGTTCCAAGACTTCATGCAAGAAGATCTGAAAGACAGATCCTTTTCTTTTCTTTGGAGAGGAACGTTCCTGTATGCCTTTCCAGCCTGTATACTCTTTTCACTAATATCCAGGGTACATCTGAAGGTTCAGATGAAATCTCCCAAGATGATTGCAGTGACTCCCTTCTGGCCCAGTCAACATGGTTCACCTTTCTTTTGGAAATGGCCAGGGGCAATTACCACAAACTTACTCACAGAATGGATCTACTTACACAAGAACAAGGGTGTATAATACACCCCATCATCAATCATCTCCAGTTGACTGCCTGAATGACAGGGTCATAATTCCTTTTAAATACCTATTTTCTGAGTACATGCATCAGATAGTAATGGTGGTGAGAAAACTTGCTCCTAGAAAATCAGATATTAGCAAATGGAAAATGTTTTATAGTTGGTACCAACAGCATAACCAGCACCCATTCAGCACTAGTCGTTCTCTGGTTTTACAACATTTGTGTGAGTCACTATCCTATGGCCATTTTTATTCTTCTATCAAGGTTCATTTATTGGTCATTTCAGAATGTCTGCTCATGCATAGACCCTCCTTTTTCAAGGCAGTCGCATGTCAAAAAAAGGTTTTGTATAAGAGACCTCCAAGTAAACCAGTGGCCCTCTTTGGAATCTTAATTTTGTGGTAGAGAAACTAACACTTGCTCAATCTGAAACAGCTAATTTGGCTGACTTGATGTCCTTAACATGGAAAACTGTTTTGTTGATTGCTCTGACATCTACAAGAGGGTATCCAAGTTGCAAGCTCTTATGCTGAGTCAAGCCTACCTCATTTTCCACAAGAACAGTGTTTCTTTGAGAACTAATCCTTCTTTTATGCTTCAAGTGGCATCCAAGTTTACGTTAAGCCAAACTATTAATTTCCCTATTTTCTTTCCAAAACCTAAAAATGAGGGAGAGATGGTACTCCATACCTTGGATGCTACAGAAAACTCTGGTACTATATTGACAGAGCTAAATATTTCAGATGGTTGTATCAATTGTTCATTTCTTGTGAAGGTAAGAAGGGGCAACTGGTGTCAAAAACAGACAATTTCCAAATGGTTTTCTAAGGCTATCACCTTTTGTTATACTTACCATGACATATCGATTCCAGGCAGGGTCATGGCCCACTTTACAAGGACCTTGGCTTCTTCTATGGCCTTTTGGAAAGGGTTGGATACTAGAAGCATTCTAGAGGTTGCTACTAGGTCCTCTCTACATACCTTTACAAGACACTATAAGCTGGATTTGTTTTCTAGGTCTAGATCATGCTTTGCTAGGACCATTCTCCAGGAGCTCCTGAACCCTTCTCTTTCTACCTCCCAAATATAGTTAGCTATGATAATCTGCCCATAGAGCTAAGGCTACTGCAGAAGAGACCAATATGAAGGACATACTACAGTTGTGTAAGTTGAACTCTCCATACCAGTAGATTTTCAAATGTTCATGCCGCAGTAGCCACTCCCTCCCACCATTACCCTTGTTTTTTGGTGTGTCTTTATGTCAGGGTGTGGACATTTATTTTCTGTTATTCCTAGCCTTGTTCATTCAGGGTCAGCCTCCATCTCTCTGCTGGTAGGAAAGCTCTGAAAGGCGTTGTGCCCAAACATGTCTTTTAGTCAGCTCAGTTCAAGCTGCTTGACAGTTTGGATACATGGAAGGTGCCCTAAAGCTTTGGAAGCTGGACAGCTATTATTTCCTTGACAGGACAACGTAGTGGTGCAGCAGTAGCATTGTTGTCTCACAGCAAGAGGTTCTCCGGTTTGATTCTCAGCTGGGGTGCCTTCTGTGCAGAGTTTGCATGTCCTCCCTGCATTCATGTGTGTTTCCTCCGGGTGCTCCGTTTCCTCCCATGTTACAAAGACATGCATCTGGAGGGTTTCTCCCTGGGTCTCTGTTGAAAATTGTCTTTGTTCCAAGTCGGACTTTCCCGGTTAACAAATGTTAAATTAAATAAATAAATATAAGCCATAGAGCTAAGACTACTGCAGCATTGATCATTTGAGAATCTACTGTTTTGGTAAATTCAACTTACCCAACTGTACTTTGCATGTGGTGCCAATGACATCTATGTCCACCCTTGAACTGCTTATGGTGATCTTAGTTCTTCAGAGTAATGAGGGCCTAGGTCTTGTGGAAATGCTAACAGATGTATGGCCTGATTTGTAGCACCTGCACTATCACATTCCTGCTCTCAGCTACAGTCAGATATATTACACTTTCCAGTTATTCCTTGTCCATGCTTTTGTACAGCTTACAGCTATTAATTATTTTGTCTTCCTCAGACAATTAAGCTAATTTCCCTAGCTGTCATATTGACCCATTCATTCCCTCTGGACAAGAAACCTATGGCTCATTCATACCCTAGAGTTGAAGGGTGAGTGTACCAGAAGTGGTACCATCATTTTCAAGGAGGATCAGAGCTTTACCTTTATACTTTGATTCCCTGTGGTTCTTGCTCAAATCCAAGGAGTTGGTGTGCAATCAGTCTTTTTGATGCACCTCCACATGATGTGATCAATTGGTCCTGCCTTGCAAGCAGATATGTACCTTTGGAAGGTCCTTGGTCTCCATCAGGGATACTACTGGAGAATGGTCAGCAGCACAGCCCCATTCTTTTGCCAGAAGAGGTTCAAGCCTTGTTATCTCACTCTTCCTTCATGTCAGCTCCAGCAAACATCTGATCATCTCCCTCTGTGTCACTAGAGCAGGTACACCTGTTTGTGTTGGTGTTCTCTGCTTCAAGACACACTCGGGGGGGGCAAGATGAACACAGAGTAGCAACTTTTCTTATCAGCTCTGCCTTTACAGAACTTTATTGACAGGAAATATTGATATAAACCTCCCTAATAGTTTTCTTTTTATTTTAATTAATTCTTTAAAATATATATTAGGGTAGTATATACAAAATTTCAAGTAGATTTTAAGTTTTCCTGTCAAAGTTACACTTGGAAGTACTACAGTAAAAGAACAGGATGAGCTTCACTAAATATTCTTATCAAGAGACAACTATCAAAAAAGAACTACAGTCATTACTAACTACTATTCAAGAACTAAGTGTCAAAATAGACAAAATGGATATAAAAATTGACAATTTCAAAGAAAAGTGTTCTCATCAAATGGACATTCTACATGAAGATTTATTGCAACAAAGGAAGCAGATTTCAGGAATGGAAACTGCATTAAGTGATATGGATAACAGAATTCAAGAGAGTGAACATAATGTTAAGTTCCTGTTAAAGCAAAGTTCTCTTCTTCAGACAAAGGTTGATGACCTTGAGAACAGGTCCCATAGGAATAATGTGAGAATTTTTGGCTTACCGGATAACGTAGAGGAAAATAACATGGAAACATGTTTATCTTCCTGGTTGCCTGAAGTACTTGAATTGCCGGAGGCTCTTTCATATGGTATTGAAAGAGCCCATAGATCAATGGTGACATCTAAAAACACCAAGAGTAATTATACTAAATCTGTTATTGTAAAGTTCCTGTCAGCCCATGATAAGGAAATGGTACTAAAGACTGCATGGGCAAAATCCCCAATCAAACTGAAGGACAATATTATACGCTTTGATAATGACTATTCTTCTTCAGTATTATCAAAAAGGAATATTTTCTTGCCTTTAGTCAGAGCACTAAAAAAGAATAAAATAAAAACCCATTTGCTTTTTCCTGCAAGACTGAAAATATTTTATCAAGATGGTTTTAAAATTTTTGATGACCTAGACAATGCAATAACTTATATAAAATCTAATAACATACTGGAAAAAGTAGATGAAATGGAGTGGGCCAGTCCTAGTCTTAAAAGAAATGCTGAGAACAACACTTAGAAAACATTTGACCCTAAAAAAAAATCAAAAGATGAATCATAACAAGTACATATTTGCACTTGATTCACTCAGTTGGGGAAATGAAACCAGACATCCAGATGAGCTTTTGGTATTATATTTAATATAATATAAATTGGTTAACTAAATAGTTGTCTATTTTATTTAGTAGAATAGTCGTTTGTTGGGATTTTTTTTTTCATTTGTACTATTTGTTTAAGATTAATTATCTTAATGTTTATTGGTTTGATTCCCATGGATGCAGTGATTCTCCTGTCTCGGATATCTATGCTTCCGGATGTCTTGTAGTGGTGCTTATCATTAGGGGGTGTATTTGTTTATCTTGATTTTCATTCCTATAGTGGTTGGAAAACTTTTTTTTTTAGTTATAATTGCTGTATTTGTATTTTAGTTGATTTATGGTTAATTGTTTGATAAAGGAATCTTGTATGATGGCCTGATGTATAGTTGCAGAATTGCTGTGCTAGTGATGGTACTTCTGACCCGGGATGTGAGTGGCAGTGTGGCTGGAGTAATGGTATGGCTTCGTTGTCATTTCCGAGTTGTTGGTGTGTTTATTTGGAGGCTCTGGTTTGGTGCTCTAGCACTGTAGAGACATGTGTGGTGTTATTTGTGTTAATTGTATGTTTTGGTGCCTGTGTGCTTTGGTCGGAGATTAACCAGAGAGTCTGGTTGATAGTGTGGTGAAGCTTTGCTTGGTAGCTGTCATTGCTTCGTGTTGTGTATGCAAGTTTTTTTTTTTCTCTCATCTCTCTCGGTATAGAGGGAGTCTCGAGACATTGCCTTATATGTAGTTAAGTAATGTTTTACTTACTATTTCCCGCCGGGACTTTGAAAGTTATATCTTCATGATGAGCTCGAGACTGTGGTATCCATCACAGCTGGAAAGTTCTGAGCTGTCCTAAAACGTCATCATGAAGGCGTCGGAAGTAAATTGATCTTCTGATCCTCACCAGGAAGCTACTGAATCGAATTTGTTTCCTCATACAGCATATGGAAAGAAGATATAACTAGATTACTACTTTCAACTTATTGTAAGACATTATATGCAATAATCTCTTAAATAAATAGGGATTATACTACGCATGTAGCCTAAATACTTTTTCTGATCCTCATAGGTGTTCTTGAGCCTTATGTATTTATATACGAATAGTATTCTCATAAAATATTTGCTTTATGTATGATAAGGGTGCCGATATCTTGATGAGAAATACTAGTTGTGATTTGTGCATTTTTGGAAGATTTAATAATGCTACAAGCTGTTTATATACTTATGTTACATGTACATTTTTTGTAACTATTGACTTGCTGAGAAAATATTCATGAAGCATTTAACAAAATGTTAAATGTATAGATGTATATAATAGGTTATCTCAGTTATTTTATGAATGCATTTGTGTAATAGGCTGATAGGGATGTACCACATAGGCAGCAATAATATTGCAAGGACAGGTGCATTAAAAATAGTTAGATCTGTTTATTATTAGAAAATGTGAAATTTTTATCTTTTGTTTTGTTAATGAAATAGCTTTTCAAAATTCAAAGATAGTATAAGCTATAATTAAATAACAAAAAGCTCATTATATTTAAATAAGGCTTTTATATAGTATACAGGAGCTATTTTAGCACCTTGCTTCTTTGAACTAATATGACCTTTTCACTAGTTTTCAGTATGATGATGGACCCTTTGAGGAACTAAAATTAATGCAATGAATGGAAGATCAGACTTTTAAGGTTTATTAGTCACTCTTCTATGAGAGACTGCACAGGGGTGTTTGGTTATAAGAAAACTAGCAGGATGTTGTTGGTTTTACTTCTTAATGAGTAATCACTATATTTGGTATCTGGCAAAGAAATGCAATGTTCATTTCTTTCAGAACAGTCAGTATGTTAGTTGATTGTTAGTAAAATCACTTTTATTAGCATCTTATTTATTAGCTGCCAATGTTAGTGGTTACTGAAGGCCCTTAGGTGATTCATTTACAACTATGTTCCATTTAGCTGATCACCTATGGCAGTACTATATATCACACTTCAGCCTTTATTAGCCATATTTCGGTAATAAAAGAATGCCATAGTTTCTTTTTCAGGTTCTTATCAAAGGTGATTACTTTAAAACAGAAGAGTGAACTAATAGATCATAGTAGTTCTTAATAACCTACTAACTAATGTAAGAAAATTCTGTACTTTATTCCTAAGATGTAGTTGTCATCAATTTACTAATTAACACATTATATCTATATACTTGGTTCATACAAAAAATTGTTTATGATATTGATGAGAAGTCTTATTTTTATAGTTATGACTATAGACATTTAGGCAGGTGCTGATTGGATGCTGATTTTGATAGGACGTCGATTCGAGTGACTAATGTCATTCGACTTAGGAGTTTTAAACTCCAGAGGGGTTCGGGTTTGTTATTTTGTTTCATGTTTATGTTATAAATATTTTCTAATAACTTTTCAGGCGTTCATATCTTATGTAGTAGGAAACAACCTTAATTTTAAGAATATGATAATCGTACACTATGTTTGTTCTATTGATCATAATAGTATTCCTATTAGATATATTCTTGTGTATTTCTTAGATCAGTATGTTTATATTTACATCATTTAATTTTCAATGACTACACTAAAAGGTATGTCAGTTAACATTAATGGTTTAAATAATCCTAATAAAAGGAGGAATTTAACTAGATATCTTAAGTTACATAAATCCCAGTTAGTATTTTTACAAGAAACTCACTTAATAACAGGGGATATATTCAGACTTGAATCTAAAACATATGAGATTTTAGTAAGTTCTGAACATACTAAGAAAAAGAGATGAGTAGCTATCCTATGGAACCACATAATGCCTTTTCCTATAATAATAGATACATATAAGGATGATAAAGGAATGTTTTGTGCAGTCACCATAGAAATAAACAGTAAAATGTTCACATTGATTAACATATATTGGATCCCAGGGATAGGAATAAACACAGTGAAACAACATCTAAATTAAATTGTACTATTCTCTAAAGGGAACATTATTTTGGCAGGAGATTTCAATTGAATTCTAGATTACAAAGACTCTAGTACTAATGGGAAGAGAAGAATATCTACATCATCTAAATTATTAAAAGACTTTTCAGATACTTATTTTTTGAAAGATATAAATTATTTTGCAGATACTACTTCTTTGTTTTGCACCTTTTTTTCTCATAGACATAACTCATACTCGAGGATAGACAGAGTTTTTATTTCTAATAATTTACCAGATTCCTTAAACAAATCTGTAGTGATTTAATGTCCTTTATCAGATCATAATTCTATAATTTTTAAAGTGGTAGTCAATCCAAATTTTAATATTCATATAAAAAGGATCCCAGCTTATATCACAAAATTCAAATATTTTAATGATTTAATTTGTACAGAAGTACAGATTTTTTTCGAACTTAGCAATACTAATGATATATCAGAAATTTACATATGGGATGCCCTAAAAGCTTATCTATATGGTAGGATATTGAATTGGTACAACAAAAAAAGAAAGCTTGGGATAAAGAGCTGCAAGATATACAATGTAAATTAGACACTTTAAAACTTAGTAATATGGGTGATAAAGATATATCAGATAAAAGAAAATAAATAAATATGTTAAATAATAAATATCTAGAAATATGAAAACATAAAACTATGATCAATATAGAAAAATTCCAGTTTATAAATTTCCCTTCTAACCCTAAATCCTTAAAAATTCTTGCTAACAAAATGAAAAGATTAAATAGATTTAATCATATTAATGAAATATTCTCCCCTAAAAAATGAAAAATAGTATCAGAAATTCATAATATATTATCTGAATTTAGAGAGTTTTTTATAAACATCAACCAAACAAGTACTGAAATTAACTCTAAAGAGGAAATAAAAACATTTATTAATAAATACACTAAAACAAGACTTTCAGAGGAACAAGGGATTTCTATTGATAAACAAATATATTTCAAAGAATTTCCAACTCACATTACCAAATTAAATCAAAATAAAGCACCAGGTAATGACGGCATCATTCCCGAAATTTACAAATTACTACCTATAAATGCTTTAAAATTGCTTTATAAAGTATTTAATCTTGTTCAGGACAAAAACATAATTCCACCTTCTTGGAAATACACTTTTATTTCTCCTATTTTAAAATTTAACAAAGATCCCTCTAAGTGTACCTCCTATAGACCCATCTCACTATTAAACACTGATTACAAATTATTTATGTCCATTTATGCAGAAAGGCTTAAAACACTTTTACCTAAATTAGTTGATAGTGATCAAATGGGGTTTATAATAAAGAGAACTTCATATGATAACATTAAGAGAATATTAACTTTAATTGATTCGGTGAAAAATCTTAAAACAAATTTAACTCTGGTTAGTTTAGATATAAATTGTGCTTTCAACTCAGTTACATGGGAATATCTGTTCACTCTATTAAAGGAATTAAATTTGTCCAATAGTTTTATCAATCTTATCACTCTGTTATATGAAGGTAGCCAAGCTTATGTTAAAATTCGTACTAGTACATCTCAAAATATACCAATAGTAAAAGGTACTAAGCAAGGGTGTCCTTTATCCCCTCTTTTATTTTCATTAGTTATGGAACCATGTGCAAATTTAATAAGGCATGATACAGATATTGAAGGATACAAATTAAACCCCTCTATATCAGCTACAATACAAATATTTGTAGATGACATATTGATTACTCTTGGGAGTAGAAGGGAATCTATACAAAAACTTTTTAAAAACATGGAATATTTTCAAAAAAATTCCGGCCTTACTTTTAATAATAATAAAACACAAATTATTTTAACAGGTACAAAAAATACAATATACCTGATGAATATAATGAATATATAGCTCAGTCTCAACAAATAGCATATTTAGGTATAATTATTACAAACAATATTAAAGATAGCATTCAAATAAATTATAATAAAAGTTTATTACAGATAGAAAATTTAACAAATAAATGGAACAAATTACCCTTTTCTATGGACGATAAACTTTTAATAATAAAGATGATCCTTCTCCCCAAATTCTTATATATAATTCAATCTTTATCTATACCTCCTTCTTATCAAATAAATAAAAAATTAAATTTAATGATTCAGAAATTTTTGTGGTTACCAAATAAGCCAAGGATTGCATTAACATACCATATGTATAATTGGAATAATGGGGTTATAGCCTTACCAAATTTAGAAATGTATTCAATTTCATCAGTATTCAATACAATCTCTCATCTCATTTATGTGGAATACACTGCTAAGTGGAAAGAGTTTATAGAGGTATTGTCACAAAATACCAAAGATATAAACAGTTCCTATAAGCTAAATATAATTAATAATCAATTTATTTGGAGGTTAAACGATTATATTTCTGAATTTTCTTCTCTGAGTTTTAACTCTAAGTATATAGTTTTTCTTTTGAAATCATTTAAAAATATATATTAAAATACAATATCTATAAGGACTGGCTTTTTTAACTCTTCCCTATAGCCTACACACACAGATCTATTTTCTCTTCAGATTATACAAAAATGTCTATATTTCAGCAAAAGCATTTAATATTTTGGCACCAAATGATAATAAATAATGAGATAAAATCCAATAGTTTACTCTTGGAAGAGTATAAACTTGATACTTGTTTATGGTTAGAGCTTCAAGAAGCTAGACAATATGTATTAAATAAATTGGATTCTATGTCTCCTATGATTAGGAAAAAAAAATCCCAAGCTAATACAATATATGATTTTATCAGTTTTGCATAAATCTCCTGCTAATAACAAGTTATCAAACATTTATAGGGGAATTAAATGTTATTTAGATACACATTCAGATAATTATTGGAAATATTTTTCTTTAATTAATAATAATCCCCCTTCTGAGAAAGACAAATTGAATATTTTACAATCAGCAAGTATGACTACTTCTTCTTTAAAATGGAAATTATTCACATGGAGATTTTTAAATAGACCATTTATCACTCCTCATAATGTAAGTATATTTTCTAAAAAGAATATAACATGTTGGAGATGTAATATTGAATTGAATGCTGGCTGGTCTCATATGTTTTATAATTGCATATATTTAAGAAAATTTTGGGATGATATCAATAATTTGTTGCAAACAATTTTTACTGATAATGTTTTATATTTAAATCACTTATTTTATTTAATACTCCTGTTCCTGATTGTGTAAATGAGAATAAGTATCATTTGGTTTGGTCTATACTATCTATAGCTAGAAAAACAATCACTAAGAATTGGAAATCTAGCACAGCACCTACTTTTTTGGAATTTAAAAATATACTCCTTGAAACGTGTAATTTGGAAATGTTAAATATTAAATCTAGATCATCTAGGAATACTACATTATATAATTCATGGAATATCATCTATGAACTTCTAGAAAAATAGTTTATTAATTTATGTAAACAGATGATTTTTATTAATCCTACAGCTACATTAAGACATTTTTTTTGCATGATGAACATCTTTGTACATAGTTTAGTTACACTGGATATTAGAAGTTTTTTTTTTATTTTCTTGTTTTTTAACTTTAAAGAAAAAATGTTATAATTCCATGGAAATATCTGTTCATTTTAATAATTATTTAATAAAATTCTTTGAAAAAAAAGACACACTCTGCTTTATATCACATTATACTGTTCATGGATCAGGAAAAATGAATAATTTCTTCATTTATATTGCATTTGTCCTCATATTCACTGATCTGTTTTTCACCATCTCTTATTGTATACCTTTGATTTATCATGGCATTTCACCTGTCTTTCTTAATTTCATGAATTGCAGCTTTATTATACAGTTGCCGTTCCATTTCACCGTGTTACACTGTACCACAGGAAAATACTCAATACTTCTTTCTTCATGAACACAACCTATAGACATAAGGAAAACAGTAAGACAAAAAGGCAAAAATAGTACACAGTCTGCCCTAGAAGTGTTATAAAGAGGTATTAGAAGAGCTTAATATGTCTTATCATGAAGATAGAAGGCAAAACGTTTATATGACAGAAACGTTTATGTCTAAAGTATGAGTGTGTCAAGCATCTGTGTGAATGTCATTTTCATGAAGCAAAAAGCATGACATTTTTGCAAAATCACTGAATTTCTTATGAGGTGTGAGGTCCCACAACACCCATGAAGGGGCTTTACCTATTGCACCTAATTAATTTCAAGCTCACTGTTCTTTAGATAAAATAGGAAGAGGAATTTTCCCATGCATGTTAGCCTTGGTACACAGACATATGTGTTTTTCATGCAATAGTCCATCTGAATGCAGTCTTCACTTTATCTATTGATGAATTATTCTACTTTGGAAACCTTGAAGTACCTTAATTGGGATTAATACCCTCCAAATGGGGTCTGTCTTTAAAACAAACAGATGCATGATATTAGAAAATAGTATAAAGACGCAAAACTATTCACTAAGGTATAATATAAGGAAGTGCCTTATCACTGAAAAAGTAATAAGCAGTTGAAACCTCTTCCTGAAAAGTTAGTAATGTCCAAGTAGTAAAATTATTCTATTTCATGTGTGATTTAAAGCAGTTCTTGTAAGGGATAGGGCAAAAGAAATAAGCTGCTAATTAGATATTTTTTGTAGCTGCTCTACTAATTAGATATGCCATCATAATCTATATTTCTGTTTTCTATAAACTGGGTACAACCAGCTAGGTTCTGCATTGGATAAACTAGTAAGGAATCGGTTACATTCAATCAGGGATGGTCCATCATAAAAATCTAGAAAGTAGAAAAACAAGTTTGTTTGAATCAGTGATGACAGCAGATTAAACAAGTATTTCATTTTCTTTTCAAACAGCTTCTAGTGCAGAGATATGTTAGTGACATAAAGGCCTAAGGTAGTTGTAAAGCAAAGAATTTGGATTTTCTCTCTCTCAGCATTTGAAGCAGTTGTCTTATATTGCAGTTTTCATGCACATTATAATAGGAAGGATCACTAATCTGAATCATCCAGCATTTCTAGAAGCCCAACAGCAAAAGTGGATCATCAGCAGTATCAGATAATAAAGCAAAAAGAAAACCATAACCAAATTATAATAAAAACCCATAACATGTATTTATTTTTCCATCTGTCCTGTTTTCATTTGTGTAATAGGCAAAGTCACATACAAGAGTAACCAGAGTTTAATTTTCAGGCACCATTTGGAAAGGAGGTTGACTTCAGGAAGACCAGACAAAAAGCAGTAAATTTGGGACTGAAATCAGATAAATGAAATTGCTGTAATATGTTTCCAACTGTTGTTATCCTTCATTATACTTTGTGATGGTCAGTGTCATGGACAGGAAGCTGGACAAGGAAGCTTCATCACTTTTTGTAGTGATTTGGCCTGAAAAGGAGAGCAGGCATACTTATGCAATTGCCACTTTTTTAGGTGCAGCAGGGGCATATGTAAAAGAAAACAAACATAATGAAAATGCTTATACAAATATCACTACAGGCAGTGGTTACAATTAATTCTGCTTCTGAAATAAACATATTTCTCTAGAGCCTTGTTAACTTGGACAGAACATGCATTCATTATGTTGGTCAGTAAATTTCCTAAGTAATGGCAATGGATAATACATTGGACATGTTATGTAACTAACTAGTACTGTGAGTAAGAAACTTAAAATGCAATTTATAATACGGAAATATTTCTAGGTCATATTACTTAAAGTGTGTGAGTCATTCCAGCCACAGCTCTGTATTTTATTAGGAAGAGATAATATACTTTTGATAGTAGCCTTGACTCAGTACAGCATGCACTAGTGGGTTTCAACTGCAAAAATAATCATCCTTGTGTTTTTGTATTAATACGTAACTTGTTGATACAGTTTTCTAGTGTCAGAGAAAAATGGGCAACCTTTCAACAGACAAATCTTATAGCACTGTCAATATGATGGAAAATTAGGAGGCTGTAAATTAACCCAATGTGGAACAGACAGGATTTGCCTAGGGCTGACTGACAGGCTAAAGCAGTCTTAGTAAGAAGAGTGCTGGATGAAGAATAAGTTGAGACAAGCTGTCCAGAGAGAACAATCAGCTAAACAGACCCTGGGTTTACATAAAGCAAGTGTCAGTATAACTAGACACAGTTTAGGAGATAGGGATGGGAAAAGTGCCAGTAAAACGCATGTTCTTTGAAGTATGGTGGGGCAAAGAAGAAATAATAAGGCATAATGAAATGACTTAGTCTGATGCAGTGAAAAAAGAGAATAGAAGACAAATGTCCTAGGTATGAGGAAAGCAAAAACAGAAACAGTGTCTGAGCAGGACACTTCAAGGATTCAAATAGAAATGGAAGTGAAACGTCCTCAAAGGCACATTGGCCATAGTAATGGCTCTGATGATGGTGGCAGTCATTGGAGCAGTGGGAAACATTCCTCTGCACCCCCTCCTTATAAAGCAGAAGTGTAAACACACATGTAATCAACAGTGTGCCATTTGTCTATATCGGTTTAAGTGTCCTAAAACTGTGATTCTTGCAAAGGTCTTCTCCAGCTCCTCTCACTTTTTACTGGAACTCCCTTCTTCAGATATTTTACTCTGAAATTCCCCTTGTGCATCTCATTGCTTACTTAGTATAATGATTAATGTTATCAAGCTGCTAGAATGCTTGTATATATTTTGTATATGCATATACTGTAATTGTCCTTTAAATGCGAGTGCATGGTGTAGCCCTTTTAAGAATTAACCTAAACCATAATGTGCTGAGATTTCTAAACTGTAGTCAGTTAGGTGTAAGATATTGAAATGTTAACATTGTTTATGCTGAGCTGCCATGCGATGTGATGAAATAAGTGTTACCGGTTTGCTGAAACTAATTCTGAATCTTGATATTTCTGACACGAGAAAGTAAATGGTATCAGAACTGGGATTTTTTTGATGAAGAAAAATAGAAGTCCACCTTTACAGATACCTGTATCGTACTACCACTAGTGATCTGAAATGCTCCAAGTCTCATTTCTCAAGCATAAAAAAAAACATTGTTGTACTTTGCAAAGTCCTTATTTACCTACATTTAAACCATGTACCCCCAAAATACCATTTTTCCTACCACAATGAACTTTAGCTTCTCAAAACCCTCTGACTGGCCTGCTTGTAGACAGAAATTCTTACAACTGTGTGTTGGTATGAAACAAGATAAAGATTCAGAAGGAATTCAGGTAAGACACATTTGTATGCCAAGGGCTGAAAGGCTGAGGATATATGCAGTTCCTTTGCATTCACAGAGGGCTAGAGTGTTACGTATGAGTCGGTGATTAGCAAATCCAATGACCATTTTTTTGTCAGAGAAGCATTAATACATCAGAGAGAATCTATTTATATTTAAGGTGAATGTGCTGAAGCATTACTAAAGCAATTATATAAAATAGCAGAACATTTTGACTTTATTGGCTCAAATGATAAATAAGTGTCAGTGTCACAACAGGTAGCCCACTCAACTTTGGTGCTGGAACATCAGAAGGCTGAGGGTTCAATTCCCACCCCCAGATGCATGGATTAATTTCCAGTACTTACACAACAGTGCAGCATAAGGGGACTACACTCCTGAGTGTGCTGTCCTTAAGATGCAATGTTAAACTGAGGCTGCATCTGCCTGAGCTGGTGGTCACTCACGTGGATGTAAAAGATCGAAGGGTATCTATTGAAAAGATTAGTTTTTTTTATTTGTATACATATATACCATTCATATTTTTACATATTTATATAATTACAGTATTTACATATTGTAACATCATTCAATATATTGATATTTCCATTTTAAGTATCTCCCCCCACTCTTTTACCCACAACCAAAACCATATTTTTTCCAGTATTTTTGTGAATATCTGTTTTCCATTGTATCTAATTTCATTAAGTCTTTCATTACATATAGTCCATGTTACAAATAATGTGATTCTGTCCATTTTCTTAGCTTCATTCTGACTGGACAACTCTGTGGAGTGAAACCAGGTCCAGGTTACAGTGGGTAAGACCACCATTCAAGTCCTAGCCAGTTATAGATCCTCTCCATGAGTCACAACACCCATGAAGCCTACTTATCCAAACTGAAAACAATTCAAATTTTACTGAACACACTGGTTATGGGGGATTTCAATCATCCCAACATCAATTGGGAAACCTACTCTAGCCCAAACTTGCTAGCACAAAAGTTCCTTGACTTTGTAAATTCAAATGCCCTGGAGCAAATTGTCCATACCCCAAGAGGAACAAACATTCTACATCTGGTCCTCACCAACATGTCAAACAGGTGCTCTGCTGCAACTGTTGGACCCTCTTTAGTTAAAACTGACCACAAATCACTCACTTTCCTTTAGCCCAAGCAAAAAATGGCCTCACAGAAACTTACAAACAGTTCAAGAACAGCAAGCCTGTAACTGAACTTTTTTAAATCTCAGAAAAGTGGGAAAAAAGCAAGATTTGTTTTTGTTTTTTTGTTTTTTCAGAGATAGCAGAGGTTAACAAGTATCAACAAGTTATAACAGTGCAGTAAATGACCCCACACAAGAGTGCTAGGCCAAAGACAGATAAAATGCAAGTTTTGAGAAAAAAAACGATTTTAAAAATAAGTGCAAACAGGAAATTCAGTAAACAGCTCTAGGTTGTGCTCTAAATACAGTTACTAATGCAGAAATCAAGTTTAACAAGCCAGAAAATGCTCAAAATAGGCAGCTATGCAGAAAAACTTAGCAAATAAACAGAGGAAAAATACTTAAAGTCTCAAAAGTGGCTCCTTTCTTCTCTCAGCGTTTTCTCCTCTTGGTGGGTGCTTCACCAACAGCCAACAAGCCTGAAAAGACACCTCACTGAATCTCTTCAAGAAGAATCTCGATAAGTTGATGGGGGATCGTAGGTTTGTCCCAGGGATTACTCCCGTGTCACTATTAGACAGAGGCACAGTAAACTAAACCTTAAAAAGGGCACAGTATACTCAAATCAAGGGGTGGCGTAAGCCATACAGAATCGGGCTAGGCTTATAATTGCCCCAGGGCAGATAGCCTAGTATGAACCTATGAACCTATGAACCTATGAACCTTGAAATGACACTAACACCAGAACTCACAAAGGGTGAAATCATACTAAAAACCTTCACCAAGGCAAACTATACCCTCCTAGTTGAAGGTATAAATGCATTCCAAGCGCCTCCCCAAGCTGAAAGTGGTAACTATGCCAAAGCTTACACTAAAGCCCTGTACAATCACTTGCATTAAGTGTATAAATTCAGCTGCACCAGATATAATCAAAGCCAGAGCCCCAAGTAAAATGAAGCTGCCATGGTGGACTTCCAGCATCAACAAACTATACATTAAATGCAAAAAGTTACTGTCCAAGAAAACAAAGACAAGGACCCAACAATGGAAGAGCACCCTCCTCAGCCTTAACAGGCAAATAAGACAACTTGTCAAATCCTCCAAGAGCTCCTTTGAGAGAAACCTAGTAAGTACGGCCAAGGATAACCATAAGACCTTTTACAGCTACGTACGTAACCTAAAGGGTAGGACCCAAGCATGTGCAGAACTGGTGGCTGACTGTATCACACACACTGACCCCACAGAGCTAATGAACCTGCTAGCAAATAGGTTTGGTGAAAATTTCACTCCCTTATCCCCTCCTAACTTACAACAAACCCTGCCCAAAACTTTCCCCCACCTTACATATCTGAAGAACAGGTCCTCAAAGCCCTGTCCTAGGCAAAGAACACAGCCTCTGTGGGACCAGATGACATCCCAAACTGTCTTCTAAACAGGCTAAAACATGAACTAGCATCACTACTAAGTACCTTTTTCAATTATAGCCTAACTACAGGCTTTGTTCCTACTGAATGGAGAACAGCTACAGTTATTCCCCTCTCCAAAGGTGGCCTAGTAACAGACCCTGGGAATTACAGACCCATAAGCCTGACCAGTTTCATCTGTAAGGCCATGGAACATATCAGTATGGACCTCATAAATAAAGACATAGGTGACCTCCAAACCCTGGATCCTACCCAATTCGGCTTTATGAAGGGCAGATCCTGCCAGTTAAATCTGGTGGATTTCTTTGAAAGTGTGACCAAGGCCAATGATGAGGGCAAATCTGTGCACACATCATACCTCAACTTAGCAAAGGCTTTTGACACAATCCCACATTCAGGCATTACCGATAAACTTAGCAAACTGAATGTAAACTCCTTCATTGTAAAATGGGTTGCCAACTGGCTCACAAACCAGACACACACTATCAAAGTGGGTGACTCCACATCAACCAGCAGACCAGTTACCAGCAGGGTGCCACAGGGATCAATGCTGGGCCCCATATTGTTTGATGTATACTTCTCAGAATCTCACTTCAAAACTAAAGGGTTGTGGCTGACCAATTTTGCAGACAACTGCAAACTAGGTGCAGTCATTGAATCCCCAAATCATGTCAGTATACTCCAGGATGGCCTCAGACAGATCAGCGACTGGTGTATTAGTCATGGTCTCAAATTGAATGCAAAGAAATGCAACTTCATTCCTTTCAGCACAGACAATGTCCCTTCACACTATCACATCAATAACAATACCTTAAGTACCCATGAAGTGGTAAGGGACTTGGGATCACAGGTTGGCCGTGACCTTAACTTTGACATCACATGTCTACCACTGTAAGAAAAGCTTTCCACACAGCTCATTTGATTAGTAAAGGCATTGCTTTAATAGCAAAAGAAGTTATAACCTTCCTATACTTGGCACTTATCCGGCCCATAATTGAGTATAACACCCCATTCACTATGTACCGTACTAAGCACCTACACCAATTAGAGAGACCTCAGAGGTTTCTAACAAAGAAGATCAAGGGCATCCAGTATGTGCCTTACATGGACAAACTAAAATCTCTGTCACTGTACTCTGTATCATACAGATTTCTTAGGAGAGACTTATGCCTACTCTACAGAGCAATCCAGGACCCAAACCTAATGAACTTACTGCATATATGTAAATCAAATAGATCTAGGATTACCAGCTCTAGAGACTTAAATATCGCCTGTGACTTAAATAGGACATGCTGGAGGGACAGATTTAGCTCCCAGCAACTTCCATGTCTTTGAAACAGGTACCAATCCATATGAAACAGAGCACCTCTATGACACTGTTCAAGAGGAACCTAGATGAGGACACCTTAAGCTCTTACCGGGGATAGCACCCACAACTCTCCTGGACATGGACAGTCATCACTAAATGCAATCTTGGGCATTGACTAGTACCTGTATGGTATTACATTGAGTTGAAATGGCTAGGCTTAAAATGACCTCTGGGTCAATAGCCTAGTAATCTCCTATGATCCTATCATCTTGTCCCATAAAACTCATACTCTATCATGTCCCTGTTTAACATTTCAAAATTTAAATAACTTTTTCTCAAATCATGTTTAGATACTCCTATCCACAATTTTTGAATTCTCTCACATTTTAAAAATACATGTTTTCTAGCTTCCAATTTATATTTATTACATATTCTATTCTGTTTTCTCTTGTATGTCATACTTGCCCCAATGGTAATTTTCCTGTGGACAACCTCCACAAAAAATCATTGCATATTCTTTAATTCTGTTATAATTTCTGTATCTCCTCATTATTGCTTTCTTCTTATCTATCTCTAACTCTTTCCATGGATCCACCAAATAAAAGGATCTCATTATTTTCTGTTCTTTTCTATTACATTCTATTTTTAATTTCCACAACACAGTTTTACTGTAAAATTCTTTCATTTCTTCATTGATAACACTTTTACTTCTTTTTTTCATTTCTATTTCTTCACATATTTTTCTATGTTTACAATACGTTATTGTTTCTGTGAAATCTTTATTATTTTTAATTATTCCATTTAGTACTTTATACACACTTAAAGAGGATGCATACACAATTGAATTTATCAGCTTCAATCCCTCTTGTTCATCTTTCATATACAAAATTCCCCTCTTGACTAGGTTCAGTCTTGATCCCCAAATAAATAAAAAAGTCAGCATAATTTCTTTTTCATAATTCATTGGCATCATATAAACATTTGGAATATAAGCTATTTTACCTATTATTATAGTGTTTATTAAATGTGCTTTCTTTTTGTATGAAAACCTATATGTCTTCCAGAATATGATCATGTCTTTGATTTCGTTAATAACTTTATCCCATTGTTCATGTCTGTATTCTGTCCTTCCAAATATTATTCCTAAAATATCTGTACACTTTCATTTTATTCCACACCTCCTATAATACCTTCATAACCAAATAATTTGCTTTTCTCTTTATTTATACTTAAACCAGTTTTTTTCAACTGTGTACTCAATTTTTCATTATTTTTTTCCATCCAAACTTTCTTTTTTGCTATTACTACAGTATCATCAGCGTAAGTATGCATTATTGGTAACCGTATCTCCTCCATCATTCTGTATCCTGCCTTACTTGATATTTTATTAATTTCCATTATTACTGTGTTCATGGTTAT
This sequence comes from Protopterus annectens, assembly GCF_019279795.1. NCBI lineage: Eukaryota > Metazoa > Chordata > Ceratodontiformes > Protopteridae > Protopterus > Protopterus annectens. Next base: position 1,986,783,234 of record NC_056729.1, on the reverse strand, counting down.
AGCAAAAATCATACTGCTTGCAGGATATCCTTGGTTTATACCACACTCTGTTTTCAACTTATCCCCAATCCAACCATTTATGTTCAATTTCACATAACTCTTTTCGTATATTGATTTGATTTCTTGCAATATTTTTCACTTACATTGTATGCTTGTAAAATTCTTAATACTGAATAATATCATATACCTTGCTGACATCACCTATCATGATTTTTGTTTCCACTTGTTTTATTAATAATATCAGTTACTTCCCTTATTATCCACAATAGGTCTTGACTCCCCATTCCTTTTCTCACAAACAAATTCTGATCATATAATCTTTTTATTTTTCATCATAGTCTTTTAGTTACTATTCTCATGAAAATTTTATAATCTGTGTTATTCAGTGTAATTGGTCTCCATTTTTATCTCCTTTCTTTAATATAAATTTTATCACACCTGTGCAAATTTCTTTATACTTAATTCCTCTTTCTAGCCACTCATTCATTACTTCTATAAACACCATTTTTTGGCAGTCATACATTTCTTTATACATACTATATTCTGTTCCATCCAAACCTGTAGCTGAATTAATGTTAATATCTTTAAAGATCTCATTCAACTAATTTGTATTTATTTTTCTCTATATTTATCTTCCTTGTTTAATTTTTCACTATTATAAATTTGTTCTATGTTAATTTCTTTTTTACTATATAAATCTAATACACATTCTTTAATTATTTCATATATTCTCCTTGTTTTTTAACTTGTTTATTTTCTTTATTTTTTAATTCTCTTTTTATCTTTCATTCTTTTACTATCTTACAAGTATGGTGCTACTTCTTTTTCCTTGTAAGCAATATTTTTGCTTATATAACAATTTATTAACCTTATCCTGATTTTTTTCTATATAATTCTTTTTCTTTTTCATAAAATGATTTTTACTTCTCTATCAAGTCTTTAAATATGTTTTGACTTAATATTTTAAATTTAATTTTTTTCTTTTTCCTTTTCTTTTCTGTACATTCTAAAAATAATTTTTGTATTTCTTTTTGAAGTAAATCCACCATATTGTCCAATTTTCATAAAAAGTTCTCATATTGTTGCCATAATTCTGTAATTTCTTTAGGATGGAGCAGTGGTAGTATTGTCACCTCACAGCAAGAGGTTCTCCAGTTCAATTCTCGGCTGGAGTGCCTTCTGTGCAGAGTCTGCATGTCCTCCCTGCATTCATGTGGGTTACCTCCGGGTGCTTCAGTTTCCTCCCACATTACAAAAACATGTGTCTAAAGCATTTCTCCCCGGGCCTCTGCTGAAAATTGGCTTTGTTCCAAATCGGACTTTCCCGGTTAACAAATGTTAAATAAATAAATTTATTTTCTTTCTTCAGAACCTAACTCTTTTTATTTAATCTTTTATATATTTTCCTATTTTAATGTATTCCTCAATTTCATGACTTCTTATCTTAATCACCACACGATCAGAGAACCCATTATATTTAATTCCTTTTTGTGTCATTTTTAGGCATTCTGATATAAAAAAATAATCAGTTTCCATCTTGATTTCATTTCTTTTTTAAGTCCCGTGTTTAGTTTCTCATATTTTCTTACTTTTCCACTTTTCATAATTTTAGTAACCATTTTAACATCACAACTATTATTTTATTTCTCAAATTATAATTAAAGTCACCTGTCATTATTCTATCCATGTTAACACAGACATAATTAGGTATACTTTTAAACATTGTTGCTCTTTCGTTTTTGTCATATATGCCTATAAAGCTATCAGTCTATATACATATGTTTCCATTGTATATCTGCTACTGTTATTCAGCTCAGTTCTACTATTTATTTATTATTTCTTTATTTGACATTTGTTGACTGGGTTGGTCCAGTTGGGACAGAGCCCTTTTTTCAGTACAAAATCAAAAAAGATAATAATACAAAATCACACTTAGATATATACAAAAGCAAGTTAACATGAATGACAATTAGTCTCTACATATCAACATGTATTAGGGTACAGTGCAGAGTAAATTAGAAAACAATACAGATAAAATTTACAAGGCAAAGGATAGTGGTTACAGTGAGGTAAAAGGTAATTAGGCAAGTGTTTCTAAGCTTAGTCTATCAACTGCTGAAAGTTATACATCAGTACAGATCAAAGTGACTGTGAAAGAGAGAAGAGGAAGTAGCATGAAAGAACTTTTTAAGAGTATAGATTTGAACCAGAGAGTTAGTAAAGATGGTTTGCAGTGCTGAAGTGAAGAGTGATAAGGAGGAAGGTAGGGTTTCACTGATGTAGAAGAGAGGTGAGATAGTGGGTGGGCTTATAGGGATAGGTCAGTCAGGGGCGAGATAGCATAGGCATAGTTTATTTTTGCTTAAGTGATTTTTTTACTACCTTTTTGAATTGTAGTTTGGATCTAAGGTGTTGGATATCAAGTAGTAGTTTATTCCAGTTTTCAGCTGGGTGACAGCTTATAGAGGTTTTTTCCTATGTTGATCTTGGGTTTATGAATGGGCAGGAGATGTTCAGAGCTCAGGAGTGCTCTTGCTGGGGTGTAGGAGGAGATGATAGATGTGATACTGGGGCAGAAAGTGGGCTAGTATAGAATAGAATGAATTATCTGAAGCTGAGAGAGGAGGAGGTTATAGGGGAATTCCAACCAGTTCAGTTTACGGAGTGCTAAGCAATGATGAGAGGAGTATGGTAGTTCTGCAGCAAATTTAGCTACCTTGTTGAATGTGGATTCTAGTTTAGTAATGAGTGAGGTCTGTAGATTGGTGAGAATTTGAGAGCCATAGAGAAGGGTTGGGAGAAGGAAGGCATGAGATAGAGCTATTTTAGCTTTACTTGAGAGAAAGTTTTTGTTTCTGTAAAGGAGACCAAGTTTTTGATGTGTTTTCTTAATGTTACTTAGAACATGCAAGTCACGTTTTAGCTGGTCATCAATAATGACACCTAGTAGCTTGGTGTGGCTTTCTACTGTGATGGGTGTGTTATTGTGGGACATGATGGTGAAGGATGTTTTCAGGTGGGTCATTGTTTGAGGTACGAAGAGTAAGAGTTTGGTCTTCTTTGGATTTAAGATTAGATGGTTTTGGTTGAGCCAGTTTTCAATGGACAAAAATGAGTCCTGAATTGTAGTGTGGAGCTCAGGAAGGGGATCAGCAATGGTGATGACTGTGGAGTCATTAGCATACTGCAGTAGTGATGAGTGTGGGGAAGAGGTAGATAATTGGTTAGTAAAAATATTAAACAGCAGTGGTCCTAGGATTGACCCATGGAGTACTCCCATCTGTATAGGGAGTTTGGGGGAGATAGCAGAGCTTCATTTGACAGACTGGGAATGGTTGCTGAGGTAACTAGAGAACCAGGAAATAGTGGTGGAGGATAAGTTTAAATGAGAGAGTTTCTCTAAGAGGAATGGGTGAGAGATGGTGTCAAATGCTTTTGAGAGATCAAGAAAGAGACAGGAAACTGGTTTATTCTGATCTCTGGTTTGTGAGATGGTATTTATGAAGGAGATGAGAGCAGTAGAGATACTATGTCCAGAGCAAAAAAACATGTTGGGTGGGGGTGAGTAGGTTCTCTTGAGTAAGGTATTGTAGGATTTGTTTGTGGACACATTTTTCAAAGATCTTCGAGAGGGGTGATAGAATTGCTATGGGGCTGTAGTTGGATAGTTCAGTGGAGTTACCTCCTTTGTGGATGGGTAGAGTGTAGAAAATTTTCCAGATGGCTGGGACTTTAGCTTCAGTAATAGATCAGTTCATAAGAATAGACATGGGTAGGGCTAGGGAGTTGGCAACTAGCTGGAGAAAGAGTGGAGGGATACTATCTATTGAGGGAGAGCAAGGGTTGAGCTTTATGAGCAGAGATTTCATGTATTGGGTGGATACAGTTTTTAAGCAGAAAGCAGAGTAGGTGTAGAGGGAGTAGAAGGGATGGTGGGAGGGGTGGAGTTAGTGTTTGGATGGTTGATAGGTTTACTAATGGAGTCTATAAAGTAGGAGTTAAAGTTAGTTGCAGTTTGAAGGGAGTGCTAGTGGGGCTTGGGTGGGGAGTGGACAGGTTACCAGAATGAAGGATTTGATTAATTGTATGCCAGAATTTCTTTGGGTTATCTAGGTGAGTTTATTTTGGAGGGGAGGGGGGTTAGAGTAGTAGTTTTTTTTGTCATTGTTAATTGCTTTCTTAGCAAGGTTACAAAATTGTCTATACTGTTGGAGGTAAATGGGTAGTTTGGTTTTGGCCCAGAGTTTCCAATTTTTGTCCCTTTGGGCCATTAAGGAGCGGGTGGAGGGTGTTAGACAAGGGGGTATGGCAGATTTGATTCTGACATTGTGTATAGGGGCAAGGGAGTTGAGTATGTTAAGGAATATGTTATTAAATTTTGTGACAGCTTCATCAAGGGGGAGGTGTCTGAGAAAGGTCCAGTTGATAGCTGAGAGTTGACTGTTTAGTTTGTTTGGGTCAAAGTTTTTTTTTAGTTTCTAGCATGCTTTGATTTTGTGGAGTGTAAGTATGTGAGGAGTAAAATGGAGGACTTTGGTTGGGCAGTGGTCACTGAGGGTGTCAGGTGGGGTTTCAGGGAAGTTAAATTTATGGGGATGTGATACTAGGATCCAGTCAAGTAAAGCTGAATGGGTAATGGATTTAGTGGTACAGGTAGGTGTAGTTACTAGTTGGGTGAAACCATGCAAGTTAATGAAGGTGGAGGGGAATATAGTGGTGAGAGTTAACCAGTTGATGTTGACATCTCCCATAATTATAGTCTCATTGTGGAGGTCAGAGGAGAGAGAAGAAATAATACTTTTGAATACAGTGATGTTATCACCCGATGGATGTAGATTGCAGCAATATTAAGTGAGGTGTGGGGATTAATTTTACAGTTTGCCAAAAGTAATTCTTCAGGAGAGTCTGGAGGGGTGGAGGATGATAGTGGGGTTAGTGTGAGCTTTTCAGTGTACATGATAGAATCCCCGCCTCCTTTTTTTGGCTTGATCTAGTCTTAAGATGTTATAGCCGGGGGAAGGATGTCTTTATCTGGAATGTGGGGATTTAGCCAAGTCTCGCTTAGGGTTAAGATGTCAAGGGAGTGTTGTGAGATGCAAGAGTGGAATTCAGCAGTTTTGTTTACTAGGCATCTCAGGTTGATGGAGTAAAAGGAGATGTGTTTAGGTGGGATATGAGACAGGGGAGCAGTGGTTTGTATGAAGATACAATCAGAGGGAGAGACTAGACCTGGGCCAGGGTTGGGATGTATGTCACCTGCAAGTAAGAGTGAGAGGAGGGTGGAGATTGGTTGAGGCTTAGGAATATGGCAAAGAAAGTATTTTAGTTTACCTTTAGGGTGTGTTGCTTTAAATGTGATAAGTTTTGTTTTTGGAGTTAAGGTTTTTGATACTGTGTCAAGTGGTGGGGTTAAGAAAGAATGAGGGAGTTGAGGAAAGACTGGTGGATAGGTAGAGGTGGGTGACTGGAGCAAGGGTTTTAGGGGAAAGTTATAAGAGGAGAGGTTGTATAGGATAGTTAGGGTGGAAGTAGTTAGCAGGCTAGTAGGAGAGAGTGGTGTGACATGGTGAATTGCAGTTCAGCTATTGTAATATCTAATACTTTTATATTTTCGTGGCATAGTATGCATATACCTGAACATGTTTCTTTGCCTATATTCCAAATAACAATACCATTCCAAAGTTTTTCTGTTTGCACCTTTTCTTCTTTGTCAGCATTCTAATGTCTTCTAACAATATTTCTTGAGCATCCATTGCAGCACACCATTATAAAATACTAATTCTTCCTTTAATATTCTTCAAACTGTTCACATTCAAAGCTAATATTTTTAGCTTTATAGAATGGTTACTAGAATAATCTTTTTATCCCTTACCTTTTTATTCTTTCTTACTATTATATTTTTAAATTGTCTTTTTTTCCCCAACTCTCTTTCCTATTGAATTTTTCTCACCTTTTAGTATATGCCACTCTAACTCTTCTTTACTTGTTTCATGTCTCTTTTTATTTTTATTTCTCTTTGTCTTGCCCTTTAAATTAAATACCATTTCTATGTTTCTTTTCTTGTTGTGTGTTCTTGTATAGCATTCTTTTTAACTCTTTTTCTTGTATAATTTCATTTCCATTTTCTTTTTCCTGTTCTTGTATTTCTACGTCACATTCTAACCATGAATGTCCTGTATTACCAGATTTCTTACATTTCACTTCACATTCTTTGCATTATGACCTGTTGGATCACATAAATAACATCTGTTTGTCACATTCATTAATTAAATGATCACTTTTTCCACAAAAATAACAAATCGTTAGATGTCCTGTGTACCTCACAAAGCATCTATTGCAATGCACATTAATCATACTAGGTATGTATATCACATTGTCATATTCCATTTTTAGAATTATTCCACATTCCCAACCTCCAGTCATCATAGATTTTAGTAGTGTCCACCACTTCTTTACATATTGTCAACAAATATTCTCTCATTTCTTTTGCTCCCACTTCAGTTCTAAACTGAATCAATATTTTTTTATTTGCCTGAAAAAGGCTTGCACAACATATTCTGACCATGGAAAGTCTGCTTTTTAAAATAGGCCCCCAAAAAATGTTTCCATAGCTTGGCAAGTTTCAAAAAAATAAGTCACAAAAAGTTTTTTTAGTTAATTAAAATGAAAGCTCTTAACCTCTTCAGCTTTTACTCCCAAAGGTGCAGTAACATTGTCCCATACCTCATATCTGTCCAGGCCTTTTTCTTTTTTACTGTTCACCCGAACAACATATTTTTTTCTTTACTCCCGTCTTCTCCTTACCTCTTTCTTCCACCATTTGAGCATAGGACTTTTTTTTCTGGAACCTTCTCTGGCTTTTTTTCCTTCTCTTTTTCTCTCTCTTCTATTTTTTTTCCATTATGTTACTCCAAGATATAGCAGTTGCACTTTTTGGCTCACTCTGGTTAACTAGCTCCTCCAGATACTCATCCCACAACCTTTGACTGGAGGGTTGAAATAACACATTTTTCTGTCATTTCTCCATCTCCACCACTGCATTTAGCTCCATCTCCCTCCCGATCCCCTTACCATCAGCAGACATTGCTTTCTCTGCTCCAACATCACCTGAAAACATTTCTAGTAGTGATTCTTCCATTTTTTCTTCATTTTCAGAACATTTCACTTCCAAATTGCCTTTGCTCTCAGCAGCCACATTTTACCTGTTCCTCCTGGTTGCCACTACTCCTAGACAGGAAACAGGAAGTCAGGATGTGTAACACCCAATCTCTTCCCCTACTGCAAAGAGTAGGGGAAGTTTATTTATTTTTATTTATTTTATTTTACATTTGTTGACTGGGCTAGTCTAACTGGATATATGTCCATTTTCTGTAGAGGCCCATGGAGAAAAGCTCCAAGATACATACAAAAAAGAAGGAGAGATAAGCTCCAAGACAGATATAATAAAACAGTATAAAAGGTTGCAGCAGTCAAACTTAACATCTGTTGGTAATATAAAGTACAGAACTCATAGTAAGCATAACTCAAGTAGTACATAGTAAATATACAAAAATATGTTACTAATTACATATATACATATATTTTAGTTATCATGACATAGTATTTGGTTTCTTAAGGGTAAGTCTGTACAGGTGAGGAGACTGCATTAGTGTGAGGGAGGAAAGTTAGTCAGGGTTAGTACAGGGGCATAACCAGTGGGTATGGAGGAAAAGTTTTAGCTTCTGTTTAAAAAGAGTTAATGAAGCCAGAGAAATGAGTGCAGTGGGTAAAAGATTCCAGTGCTTTCCAACAGCATTAGAGAAGAGGGAGTCTCCTGCCAAGTTGTTGGTTTTGCAAGTATTGATAAGTATGTTGTTTGAGAAGCATACATTCTTAAGATTGTTGTAAGGGGTAATAATGCTAGTGAGTATTGGAGTGTTGGTGGGTTTGTACAGGGTTTTATGGGCTATAGTAAGCTGGTGAAAATGAATTTGGCTTGGAAGTTCAAGCCATCCCAGTTGCTTTAGATTAAGACAGTGATGTGTTCTAAAAAGAAAGGCAGTTGCAAATCTGGCAATATTATTGTAGGAGACTGCCAGTTTATTTAGGTTGTTCTTAGAAAGGTTAGTATAGATAGGAGAAGCATAGAGTAGAGTGGAGATTAAGTGAGTTCTGGCTATAGCGGTTCTGGCCACTGGAGTAAGAAAGGGTTTGATTCTATAGAGGGATCCTAATTTTTTGTTGATTGTTTTAACTGTGCTGTTTATATGAATATCGAAGTTAAGGTTGCTATCTATTGTTATACCTAGAAGTGTGGTGGTAGGTTCATGAGATATGAAAGTACCATTATTAGATGTGAGAGAGAAATTTATTAGAGTGGACTTTCGGGTTGGTGTGAACAGTAAAAGTTTAGTTTTTTGGGGGTTTAGGAGGAGGCAGTGGTTTAAAAACCATTGTTCTACAGTATTGAATGCATTTTGGGTAAGGGACTGTAGTTCAGTTAGAGAAGTGGCTGGACAGATTATTGTAGAGTCGTCTGCTATTGAATGCAGGTGGTTTGAGGAATTGAAGAGTGAAGGTCATTGATAAAGACTGAAAATAGGAGTGGGCCTAATATAGAGCCCTGAGGAACGCCAAGAGAAATGGGAAGGAGGTTAGATAGTTTATTGTCCCATAGCACAGCTTGCTGTCTATTGTCTAAGTAAGATTTGAACCAATTTATCACTAGGGGATCAATTGAAAAGGATTTCAGTATATTTATAAGGAGCTGGTGATTGACCATATCAAAAGCTTTGGATAAATCAATAAAGACTGCAGGGGAAAGAGTATTGTTGTTCCGGTTTTTGTTAATGTAGTCTGTGAAGGATAGGAGGGCAGTGGTGGTACTATGGAATGGTCTGAATCCATGTTGACAGTTAGCAAGTAAGTTATTTTGGAGTAGATGTTTAAGTAGTTGCTTATGGATACATTTCTCCATTATTTTTGCTAGGGGAGATAGTAGGGCTATAGGACGGTAGTTAGAAAAGTCATAGGAGTTCTCGCCTTTATGTAGTGGGATGATATAAGCAATTTTCCAGATAGGTGGGATGGTACCTTCATTTATGGTATGGTTAATAAGAATGGAGGTGGGATAGGCTAAGGCTTTAGCCCCTTTTTGCAGGTATTCTGCTGGGAGTTGGTCAGCTGAGGGGGTGGTAGGTTTTAGTTTTTGGAGAAGGGAGCAAATAAAGGAAGTAGAGACTGGTTGTAACTGAAAGGTGGAGGTGGGTTTGTCATGGTTGTAGGCAGTTTTGAGGTATCTGGAGAAGGTTGACTATCAAGAGTTTGGATGGCTTGTGTGAAGAAAGAGTTAAAGGCATTAGCAGTATAAGTGGGAGTCTCATGGCTAGTGCCTTGTGGGTTAGGTGTGCTGCACTGTCCTGGGTATAGTAGTTTGCTGATGCTATTCCAAAACATGTGTGGTTTTTTTTTTGGCACGTTTGCTGTATTTGGTAATAACAGTCTTTTTTTGTCTAAGAGGATGGCTTTTTTGTCAGATTTCTTAGTTGTCTAAAGGTTTGGTGATCTGTAGGATCCTTAGTATTACGCCATTTGGCCCAAGATTTGTTTCTCTGAAGGAGTTTTTGCCTAGTGGTGTTTTAGAGCCAGGGGGCAGGCTTAGTTTTATTTCTAACAGTGCGAGTTAGGCATGTTGGTCAAGGATGGCTAAGAATGTGGAATTAAAGTATTCTACAGCTTCGTTAAGTGGAAGTGATTTAAGTGGAGACCAATTACAGTGTCTAAGTTCTGTTAGGAAGAGTTTAGGGTTAAAACACTTTTTGGTACATATTGTCCTAAAAGTGTTAGGAAAAGTTAGGTTGGTTTTATGCCTGATTAAATAAGTTAGTGAGTGGCCACTTAGGTCATCTGGGAGGGTACCTACTCTGTATGTATGGTGAGGAGTATTAGTCAGAATCCAGTCTAAGGTACTTTCTTTGTTATTAGTTTTATTAATTCTAGTAAGGGACTGAATATATTGTGAAAAGCCATATAGGTCAATGTGGGTAGTAGGGTGTACATTACTACAAGAGTTCCAGTATTTATTAAAGTCTCCTAGGGCAATAGTTTCTTGTGGGATATTAATAGAGAGCCAGTTAAGGATATTTTCAATAGTATTGTTATTTCCTGGGGGAAGGTAGATATAAATGAGATATATGGATTTACATGAGTTAACCTGCAATTTAGAAATGAGGATTTCTGCATTATTGTCAGAAGGTGGTTTAAGGTTTACAGTGGTGATTTGTAGCTCTGCTTTATAAAGGATTGCTACCGCTCCTCCTTTTTTGGCTGTGCGGTCTAGTCTAGGAATATTATAGCCAGGAGGGGTGCCTTCATTGTCTTTGGTTGTAGGCTTTAGCCATGTTTCAGATAAACAAAGGATGTCAAATAGGTGGACATCTAGGAGGGCATGGAGGTGGCCAATTTTATTATTGATGCTGCGTATGTTAAGATGAGCTATAAGGAGAGAGTTAGAAGGTTTTGTAGGGGCCTGGGTATTACTATTGTTAGAGTTGGAATTGTGACTAGGAAGTATGGTGTTTGGGCCAGGGTTGGGATGGATGTCCCCATCTAGTAAGGAGTGGAGGTATATTTTATTTATGGGGTACCGAGGCTTGTAGTAATAGTCAAGTAACTTTATAATATTTAGAATGGTATACCTAATGTGTGCTAGTCTATGATATTTGGCTTGAAGGTAGCAGGGTTTATATGTGGTGTTTATGAAATTTTGGGAAGTAGGGAATGTAAGTGTTAAAGTATGTTTGGAGGGGAAGGATATGGAGACATATAATGTTTGTTCATAGGAGGTAAGCAGATAAACAATGGTAAGAGGAGGGAAGAGTGACAATAAGAGTAGTATTTGTATTTGGTGTGGGGTGGTTAAAATAGCCATTGTATTAGATTATACAGTGGATGAAGAATGGGAGGTAAAGAAGTTTAAGCAGGTTAGAAGATAAATTAGCCAGTGAGATGGTGTAAGTAGGAGGGATGCGAGGTAGAGTAATAATTGGTAATGTGTTGTGATTAATGAGGGTTGGGAGTCGTAATTAGATCATCTGCTGGATTGGTTCAGATTTGATGGGGGTGTGGTTTTAGAGAAATAAATTTAGGACCACTGGGGGTGTGCGTGGGAATTGGGGGCAGGGTAGGGGAGCGGAGTGAGCCCGCAGGGCGAACGGACTGGGTAGAGACCAGTGAGTGAAACAGGCAAGGAGAAACAATCAGTGGATTGCTGACTGATAGGGTAAGTTAGGTTGGAGTAGTTGAAGGATAGATGAGAAGTATTGTGGAAGAATTCTAAGGAGGGTAAAGGAAGAGTTGTAAGAGAGAGCTATTGTAACAGGAAGAAGACAGTAGTCATGAGAATGGGTTATTCTTGAGTGTAGGGATAGACAAAAGGCTGAAGACTGGATAGGGGTGCCACCTAGTGGCCAGCAACTTGAATTGCACAGTACTATTGACTGAAGAGGACTAGTCAAGAGTTAGATAGGTCGCTCAGTTCAGCAAAGAAATGTTATAAGAGGCAAACAGGGGCTGGATTTAACTACAGGGTACAGAGTGGGGGGTATTGCTGCTGGCTTACCTGGCTGAGAGGCCTTTAATTACAGACTATACAGACCAAGGATACTACACTTAAACAGCCAGTGTAAGTAAACACATACTTTCTTCTTTCTTTTGGTGAATAGCACAGGGAACCCTTATAGGGTGCAGAAACAGTTGCAGCGTTAGGAAGGGTCCTTGGTTGCAGGTGGATTCTTAACTCAAATTGGAGCATTTACCAGTTGGATAGCTTGAGAATGGGCAAGATAAAATCAAGACAGCTGTGACTGAGGCAAATTGCTAGTTTGCCAATCCCCTGGGCAAATTTCCCCTAACAGTATAAATACCACCTTGGTTCTCCTCAAAAAGAAGTCAGTAGTTGAGTGGGATTAACCTAGTCAACAACAAAAAAAGTAAATAAATAAATAATTGGCAGAATTGCCATTGTGGTGGCTGAAGTAAAAATGCCTCAAGTTATTTTAATTTTAGAAAATGCAGTACAAATCACCAGAGGGGCAGAACTAGTAAAACTGCAAAATGCAGATTTAAATATAGCAAAAGATGCATGTCGGGTAATATGGGAGGATGTTTCATAATAGACATAATTCTGCTTAGACTAAACAAATGTTTAAGAACCAGAGTACTATAGAAAACTTTAATAAGACACAGAAATCAATGTTCTAGCATTTTTCAGGCCTACTCTCACTCTGCTTCTGTAGCATCTGGACTAGTGTCTTGAAGGGCACAATAAATAATCAAACCATTAAACCATCTAAAAATAAACCAATAAAAAGAAGAGCGTGATAGCGCACTTATAGAAGAAGCAGACTTCAGAGTACCGCATTTCAAAATGCAGAGACACTATTTGTATACAAGTTAACTTGTTCTTTCAATACTTTCATAAAAAGGACTATCCACATTCTTAAACTGTAGCATGTAACAAATTAGGCTTACTCTGAGGCATATAACTAAAATGTAAAACTAAAAGGTTACCGGGTTGCTCACCCTGAAGACTGCTCTGCTCTTCCTAAAGAATGCAGACCGCAGATGCTGTGCTCATCCATGACGAGTCCAGACCTCAGATGCTCTGATGATCTTCCAGTAAGTAAGTTACAATCATCAATAATGCCCCAGACATTAGAGATTTATTATTTCCCATCAGATCATTGTCTAGTTAAATGACTTGCTTAGCTTTACATAGTAGGTAGAAAAAAATCAAATCTTGTACCCCTAACTGTGGAAAGCAACTTGTTAACAACTTTTAACCTTAATCCTGCATACCAGCTGTCAGACCTTCATTAACTTATTTTTTCTTTCTATTTTTCATTTAGTAAATCGCTGAGGATTATGACCTGTCAATGTGTCAATTATAATTTCATAGTCCTCATGGTTTAGAAACCACATGCCAATGCAACACCTGTAATTCTGATAATAGAATACATGTAGTTGTTCTGTTAACATTATAAGTGAATTGGAGTCATTTGCCACTTAAGGCACTGAACTGTTAACGAAATGCTTAATGTAGTCAAAATGTGCAGTATTTGAATCTTTCCTCCTCCATTTGCCTATTATGAGCAAGTCACACTGACAGTACTCTTGGGTTACCCCTGAAAAGGAGCACTTTCCCCAATGGGTTTACCTAATTAACAAATACCTAATTTATATGGTCTGCCTAAGATACATAAGGACTTTTTTGGTCCACCTTTTAGACTGATTGTATCAGGGTTAGGGTGGTTTACTGAACCCATCTCTATTTATGTAGAGAAGCAATTGAGGCCTGTGCTGGAACAATATCCTATTGTACTGCATAAGGGCAAACAGTTTTTACAAGATCCTTACTCTTTTTTGAAAGGAGATCAAAGAAATGGGTTCAGTGTATTTGCTACACTTGATGTAACCTCCATTTTCACTGTTATTCCAAACTTAGAAGGTATTGAGATGATTAAAGCATTTTTGGTTAAGAATAGTGAATATACAATACAGCATATAGAGTTTATTTGCTATTTGTTAGAGATTGTATTGGAATATAATGTTTTTGTCTTTGACCAGTCCTATTATTTGCAAGTCTCTGGCATACCTATGGGAACTTCTTGTGCCAGTAGCTACACCAACCTTGTTATGGCTGAATGGGAGAGCAATAATCTGTTAAATCTTTTGGGTCACCAGTTAAGCTTCTTTAGATGTTTTGTGGATGATCTGTTTTTATTATGGGGAGGCAGTGTTTAACAGCTGATGGATTTTTTTTGAAAATCTGAACCATAGTAGTGAGTTTCCTAGATTTTCTTTGAATTATTCTACCACCCACATTGAATATCTTGATATACAGATAGTGAGGGAGGGTGATGGCAGTGTGCCGACTAGATTATTTGGGAAAGATTGTTATAGACCTTCTTATGTATACCATAGCAGCATGCATCCAAGACGTGTTTTGAAATGTTATTAAGGGACAAGCACTACAAACATTGAGGCTTTTCTTCAATACAGATGAATTGGAAGTGGGCCTACAACAGATTAGTGAAGATTTTATCAACAGGAGCTATAGGGAATCTGAAGTAGAGGGAGCTTTTATGTTGGCTAGAAATATTAGAACTACTACTGATAAACCATAGTTTTCTTCTCCATATAACAATAGGAATGGAAGGAATATATGCAATGACAACCTTACCTTTGGTTTGACGTATAGTAATGACATTAATAGGTTAAGAGATATTATTAGTAGGAATTGGCATATTTTACATATAGATGAAATTATAGCCAGATTAGTAGGTCCTAAACCCACATTTTGTTATAAAAATAGAAATCGTTAAAAAGGAGACTATGTTATCCCAAAGTGATAGTATATACTGGCACTAATGAAATGTTAAGTACAAGTAGATGCAACACGTGCTTTTTTTGTGGGTACATAGATGAGTTGTTGAGTTTTGAACACCCTGATAATGGAAGGATTTATCATATCAGGGCACTAGCAGATTGCAATACAAAGAATTTGGTGTATTTAGCACACTGCATGTTATGTAGAATGTTTTATGTGGGCAAAATGAATAGGCGTTTCAGAGAACTTTTAAGAGACCATTATTACTGTACCCGCAAAGGTCTGGAATATAGTGCTGAAGGAAAGCATATAAAGGATAAGGGTGAGGAACACATTTTTCTTTTCCAGGTTTTGGAAGTGGTACAGGAGGGTTTAAGGATGGGTGATGTAGTTAATGAAACAGAACATATAGTTACGTTGGATTTTGAGACTCAGAGAGCATAAAGGCTCTGGGTTAAATGATCTAGTCTCCCTGAAACCAGTACTGAAAAATAGAAAATTAAGGAGATGAATAGTTTGTTCTGAGATGATTTTATGCATTTTATTGTTGAAATGTGTTGTGATATTATGTGCTTCCATTTGTGTTTTTATTTTATAGTTATGTGATAGTTTTAATGCATTTCTATCGGTTAACTGATTAAGTTTTCAGACCAGTGCTACTATTTATTCAATTGTGAATCTTTGTTCTTTGATTTGAAGAAACAATTGTAAGATTGTGAAGCACTTATTGTTTTGATTAAAGTGTGTTTTTATTCCTAGCTTTGTTTATTGCAGTTGTTTACTTCAGCCTTGCTTCTATGCAGTGGTTTATATGTTCTACTGCTTTTATTAACAAATAGATTAAAAATTAGTATTTAAAGTTTATCCCCATTACTTTCCACTTTGTCCAAAATTCTTAAGCAAAGCAGTTAAAAATTATTCTGGTCTGTCCTTTGAAAATTTGTGGATTTCTTGCAAATTGTTGTGGATTGCAGTCACTAAATGATGGCAAGTATGTGACTTCCATCAGGAAATGTATTCCAGTGCAACTAAGTATAATTAAAATCTGTTCCAGATTAGTTGGTCTTTGTTTTGTATTCGTGAGCTAAGAGGTTGGGAGGATATGGGGGACACACTGAGTTGCAAAGTTCGGTTCTTGCAGCAGTGAGATTAAACACACTTCTCAGTCATTATGTATTTGTTCATTTCATCAAAGAAAACATCTCAATGTATGCAGTCAAACAAGGAGCTGTCATTCATGGTTACGTGTGTGTGTGTGTGTGTGTGTGTGTGTGTGTGTGTGTGTGTGTGTGTGTGTGTGTGTGTGTGTGTGTGTGTGTGTGTGCGTGTGTGTATACGCATGTGTATATTGCATCTAAGAGTAGTTAGCATGTAAAGGAAGAAATTGGCTGTAATAAACAGAGAGTTCATCATATGAGCCACGTTCTTGGGGGTTGAGTCCTGGTTTTCTTGTTTTGTTGGCTGTTTGTTGACAGTGTGCTTATCTGGCTATGAATAAACTGCACAGCATGAAGTCTATCTTTAATTTTACTTTTTTTTACAGGTACAATGGTTTGAAATGCACTGTGTTGGGTTACAAGAGTTTGCCTGGTACTTAGGGTGAATAAGTTACAGCTATGACCTGTTAATGAGATGCTTCCTGTGAAGTAGCTTTTGATTCCCCTCAGCCTTTGTTTATCTAGTTTGAGTCTGACCAAGTCATTTCACTAGGCATTGCTCCTGGGCTGCCACTGAAAAGTGATACATGTATCTAGTAGGCTTCCCTATGCTATTAGCAAATTCATTACACATTCATCTTTAGAATTCCTGCACCCGGCAGATAGCATATATGGAAGCACTAATTAGGAGCTATTTGACCTGCTCGTCTGTTACAGTTTAATAGATTTCCAGATACATGCTCAATAAATGTAAATTTCAGATAAAATTGCCACCAGTCCTGCCATCAGCAGGACACTAATGTTTTGGGGCACTCCATCCTGTTGCCTGAACAATAAAGCAGTGGAATGTGCAAAGCCCCATTTTCACTGAATCACTGAGGATTGCTGTAAAACACTGCACTTATTGCTGATATTTCCTCAGTGATTTAATTACATTACCAACCTGGACCTGCAGGGAGAGTTGTTCCCTGATCACCCATGATCTGGGCCATCTGATGAAAATTGTGCAGCGATTGGCTACAATTTGTAGAGGAGGTGGTACTTGTATATAGACTACAAAGCACTTGCTTATACAGCCATGGAGAAAAATATCTGAAATCTGCTTACCAATGCAGAGGAAGCCAGCCAGCCAAGAAGCTAGCAAGCAAACCAGCCAGTCAGCCCAGAAGCAAGCAAGCAAACCAGCTGAGCATCTAAGAAGCAGGCAAACAGCCATTAACCCAGCCTACCAATCCAGAAGGAAGCCAGCCATCCAACCCACCAGCCAAGAAGGAAAGCACCCCACTAGGAAAAGAGCCCTCTAGCCACTAGGAAAACAGCAAACCAGCCTAGAAGGAAGGCAACCCACTAGCCACTAGGAAAGCAGCAAACCAGCCCAGAAGGAAGGCACCCCAATAGCCCACTAAGAAGGCAGCCAAATAACCCTAAAGGAAACCAGGCCAGCATCCCATATGAACACCAGCCAGCCAGGCAATCTTTTAGAAAGCCAGCCAGCACAGAAGGACACCAGCCTGAAAGCCACCCCAGATAGAAGCATGCTATGCAGCCAGCCTGCAGCACTGTGGTGGTCCTTTTTTAAACTGTAGTGGTAAGTAGAACAACCTTTCAGTGCTATCATTTTTAAAAAGTAATCTTTATGCTGTGTTCAGGTGTAAACTGAGTGCATTGGGGACTGCAAGTAGATTTTATGGTGACTATTATGGGTACAGTATGCAAGCAGTAATTTTTAAACGTGAAAGCATGTGTATCTGTGTGTATATGTATATATATATATATATATATATATATATATATATATATATATATGTATATGTATATGTATATGTAGATCTGTCTAGTCGGCTGCAGTTGATCAATTAGACATAAAACTGACAGGCATGTGAGATCAACAATCCCTGGGTAGGGAAACATTCTCTTTCCCCAAGGATTGTACTATCTCAGAGTTAGTATATATAATGAGCATGGGATAAAGTCATCCACACAGGGGTGCAGGGGGTTCCCCTGTATATATATATATATATATATATATATATATATATATCTATATACAAGTATATATCTATATATATATATATATATATATATATATAGATATAGCTAATATATATATATATATATATATATATATATATATATATATCTATATATATCTATATATATATATATATATATATATATATATATACATATATATATATATATATATATATATATATATATATACACACACACACACACACACACACACATATATATATATATATATATACATGCTTATAAATATAGTAGCATGAAGTATAATGTAGCAGGCTTTTTTTTTTTGCTACTATCAGCAACACTGAGGACAATAGAAAGTAATGAGGCAGCTGTCTCTTTGTTGACCAGGTTAGTCCCACTAGGTTGGTGACCTCTTTTCAGGGGAGACCCAAAGTGAAATTTATACTAGTATGAGACGTTTTGGCCAAGACATCAGGGTATTTCCTTCACTTTTTTGATAGATGCCATGGGATCTTTTACATCAACCTGACCTACCACCAAATCAAACAGATGGGTCATCAGTTTAACATCTCATCTAAAGGAGAACACACTTAGAAGTGCAGCACCACCATTATGGAGCACTGCAGTGTCACCAATCTATCTACCTGGTGTAGGAATAGATCCCACAGCCTTCTGCATCAAAGGTGAGTCTGATAATTGTTATTCCACTAACACTACAATGGATAAGACACTGAGTGGCACTGAAATGGGTAGGGGCCAACCCAGTCGAGATACATAACAGCGCTGACTTCACTGTTGCTGATAGTAGCAAAAAAAAAAAAAGCGATTGTAGGAATGGAAAAATTGGAGAAAAAAATCAATAGCTGAAGAAGACAATGTCTGAACAAAAAGGTGATGGAACTGAAAAAAGATAGGCAACCAGGGAGGTTTCTGAACAATTAATGGGATCTATGCCATGCTACAGATATATAAGAAATCCATAATGATATAGAAACAGATAATTGATTTAGCAGTACTGTTTGCTGCTCCCAGGTCTGGGATATTCAATACTAGGAAAACTTAATGAAAGCCAGGGTGAGAGTGTAAATAGTTTTTCTTTTTTATTTTTTTTTTCCTTTTTATTCACGTGTTATTCTGATTAAGAAGATGAGACGGTCAGGACAAACAATAAACATGTTGATTAAGTTGATGGTGAAACTATAAATATGGCTGAAATCACCTATAAATGACCTTTTTACCTTTTCACTGTCTAAATGTAAGCACTAGTTAGCTGACCTATATGATTACTAGAATGATATGTTATCTTCAGCAAAAGAGATTGCTGTAACAGTGACCAATGTAATTGTTAAATGTACACCATGCATGAGGATTGTACAGTGTCTATAATGAAGTTGTTCTTTTCAGTAATAAAACTGTTTGTAGTGATTAAAAACAATGCTGGTCTGTGAAGCCATTGCCAGTAGTATAGCTGGGGCAGGGCAAGAGAGACAACTGCCCCAGGCACAAAGTGTTAAGGGGCACAATCAGCCATCCATCATCCTAATCCTAATTTAGTGCAATACTGGTTTTTAAAATCTGCCATTGCATTTGCAGTCAAACCTGAGTGTGGTCTAAACTTTATCAATGCACACTGTACAGTGTAGCAAGCAGTTTACTACACTTTAAAAGAGAAAATAGTTTTTTAACTAAAACCTAAGGACTGCAGAGCTCAATGAGGGCAGGTTATTAACTGTATCAAATGTTTGCTACATTTGTAGCAAGAAGTCTACTACAGTTTAAAAGAATAAATTATTTTTTATGCTGAAGTATGAGGAAGGTGGGTTTGGGGCATGACACAAAAATGGGATGTAAATAGTTGGGGCAGGGGAGACATGTTGTGCATCTGGCCACCTTGTTGGTGTGCCATTAGAAGAACGGATGTTTTCTTCTTCCCTTGAAGAGTTGGGGGGTGCCAATTGGGTAGTTATCCTCTCTGTAGGAAGCAGCATGCAAGTTTTCAGAAGTTCTTTTTTTATTATTATTTATTTATTTTTATTTTTTTTTGCTATTCACCTGTAGAGCTAATGGGGTGGTGCACTAATTCAAAAGACTGGCACAGGGCACATGTTGAGCCAGCTGTGTTTCTGACCTTGGCATTTGTTTTCAGAACTGTTGAGACTCTGTTGTGTTTCTTTTTATGGTAGATATGGCATATACAGCAGTATAAATCACTTCAGAAACATTTCTTTTTCTGATGCAGACTTTGCTCTCATAGCAAAATTTCTGAAATTCCATACTTGTAAAACCACACAGAAACAGAAATTTCAAAGTCAAATACATTGATATTCAAATACATAAAAGGCTTTATAAAGATACTATTGTCAGCAAATTTTGATCTAAAAGACATTATCCTACAGCAAAACATATATCTCTGCAGCCACATTCCTGTCAGGTAACTGTTACAATGCCTATGTTTTTTTTCATTCAAACTCATGAAAGGTGTAACTAACCACGTTTAGTTACACTTGCCTCAAATTCCCTGGAATTATATTTTGCAATAGTTCATACCAAAAGCACAGCATTCCATTAAATCTGAACTAGACAGTGATGTGCAGTTCTAAACAGACATCCTCCATTTCTGGGAGTTTGAAAATGGCGTTCTGCCCGCCATGTGGAGACAATGGTCTGTAAAAAGAAACAAAGTGTGCACGACTCTGTTATAAAAATAGTAATATGAAACATGCTCTTACCTTATAACTACTGTAATCAATAGGAAACTTCCAGGCAAAGATGCAATCAAGACATTTTAAATATAAAATACAAATGTTTTTATAAGGAAAGGAATGCATCGAATGTATTTAAATTTAAAAATGATGATTCAGCAGATGTTTTATTTGCATGCTGATCGGAGTACAAAGGGGATGGAATAGAGCAAACAGATTTGTATATTTAAAAGATATATAACTACAATTAACATTTCAAGAAAGTCAGGGCTAAAAGCAATGATGCAACGATGGGGCAAAAGCAAATTATATTTATGATACTCTAGAAAGTGAAATAGATAAATACAGAGGTGTAAAAACAAAACCGACTAAATACTATGAGGCCATATAGAACACAAAAGCTTAAGAACAAACTTTTAGAAATGACAATAAGGTTGTTCACAAAAATCTGTGTTTTCACAGATATAGCCAAAGTGATAACAATGCAGATTGTAAATAGCTATTTATTTACAAACCTAAGGAGAAATGCATTAAAAGAACATTAAAATGTCATGAAATCAGTTTGTGGAGTATACTTAAACCCTGGAAGCACCAGAATTGTTATTTAAAACACTAGAACACAAACAAAAGCAAATATTTATTCAGAGTCTATCATTCACAAGCCACAACATTTGAAACAATTCATTCAACAGAAATAGATCAAGTGGAACAAGTAATAAAATAGCAACATATCATGTAGAAATTGTAGAGACAAATTTCCATATCAAAAAGAAAGGAAAACAATGTTGCAAGATACTGCAGGAGTCATAGGAACAGAACATTTTCCACAAGAAGTCTTAGAAATACTCTCAGACATCCTAGATGCAAAGCTGATGAAGGTAATCGTGGTGGTTCTTCAGTACAGCATAACAAAAGCAGTGATGATTCAGAGACTGGTGAACTAGCAGTTTGTACAACAGAGATAAGCTGCAGGTTAACATTATTGTCAGAATATTAAGCATGGAAAACTCAGTATTACCAGACTCCGTGGCAGCAGTAAACACAATAAATAAAGACACTTTGTCAAAAGTAAGAAAAAAAAAAAAAAAAAACAACCAACACTCCTTTGTTGCACACTCACAATGCCTGTATCCCATAACACAGAACTAAAGTAGGTGTTTATGTGAGTGATAGAATAACAATGCATTACTTACTGCACTATTGCAAAAGTAATGGTCAAACACGCAGTAACTGAGAACTCCAGATTTAAGATATTATCTGATAAACCACAAAAATAAATAAATAAAAGAAAAAAAAATAATATATTTGAAGCCATAACAAAATTGAAAATCTTCCAAGCTGAGTAAGCATGTAGGCCAATCATTAAATCTTAAGTGCCTACCACACAGAAGGGTGACCTTCCTTCCTTCCCTCCTGCCTTCTTTTATTTAATAACTGAGAAACTCAAGCTGTGCAGAACCTGTTTCCACTGGTGACTCAGGGAGAAATGTTCCATAGCAGTATTATTTGAAACAACATAAACAATACTTAGCATATGCAAAACAGGATAATACATAACATATCCAAAACAGTATAATAGCTCAGTCCAGTAAATTGCATTGTATGTTAATATGTAAAATGAGGTAAGGTTTTAGAGCTAGTGACAATAATTATTTGTATTATTATTTATTATTTTACATTTGTTTACCAGCAGTGTCCACTGGGCCAGAGTGAGCCCATTTTCAGTGGAGACCTGGGGAGAAAAGCTCCAAGTACACATTTATTAATAAATAATCAGAAATTATTTTTCTTTGCAACAAATAAACAGACAATAATGTTCTATGCAACAGGTTCAGACATACAGTTAGATTACAGATTGATGTTATAGAACATGATATGGTTAAAGCAAATTAAAAATACAGACATTGTGTATTTTTGAAGTTGTAATAGTTACAGTCTTTGAATAGCTTTATTTTGAATACCATAACAGTCTAGCAGTCATAGCAGTGGAGAAACAGATATATAGAGTATGGTTACAATTTTGCTAATAGAGCAGTTTGGAAGGGGTCAGGTAATGTGAGGTGTGGAACAGGAGCATTGCCACTGGGTAACTAGATGTGAATGGAGGCCATCTTTGTAGGACCTGGCATTACTGATGGCTCTGAGTGCTGTAGGGAGTGAGTTCCAGAGTTTGGCAATACAGAAAGAATAGAGTGGATGTCCGTCAGGGAGTGCAGGTTTGTAGATGAGTAGCAAGGTTTTATTTTGAGATCTAAGTGGTCTATTTGGGTGGTATTGAGTTAAGGTGGAGGTGAGGGCTGGACAGTCTAGGGGTTTATAGATAATCTTATGGGCTATGGAGAGTTGCTGGTGAGTGAGGTATTGAGGTAGCTCAAGCCATTTGAGTGTGTGCAGTGAGGAACAGTGATGGGAAGAGTAGGTGGCATTAGGAGGAACAGTGATGGGAAGAGTAGGTGGCATTAAGAGGAACAGTGATGGGAAGAGTAGGTGGCATTAGGAGGAACAGTGATGGGAAGAGTAGGTGGCATTAGGAGGAACAGTGATGGGAAGAGTAGGTGGCATTAGGAGGAACAGTGATGGGAAGAGTAGGTGGCATTAGGAGGAACAGTGATGGGAAGAGTAGGTGGCATTAGGAGGAACAGTGATGGGAAGAGTAGGTGGCATTAGGAGGAACAGTGATGGGAAGAGTAGGTGGCATTAGTTGCAAACTTTGCTATTTTGATGTAGCAGGTTTCCATTTTATTTTTTATTGCTGTGCTAATGTTGGTAAGGGGGGTGCCATATAGTAAGGAGGGTAGTAGAAAGGGAGTGGCCAAGGTTTGTTTGGTAGTAGGGTTGAGGAAGTGTTTATGCCTATAGAGGGCTCCTATCTTCTGATGGGTCTTTTTTATGTTATTGTGGATGTGCTGGACGAAGGTTAAACATTCGTCTATGGTGACACCTAGCAGTTTAGTGTGTGTGACAATTTCTAGGGTGGCTTTATTTAATGCGTACATTCTGATGTCTGGTTTATTACAGTGGTGTTTTTTTTTAGGGGAGAAGAGAAAAAGTTTGGTTTTGTTTGGGTTGAGTGTGAGATGATTGTTAGTCATCCAGCTTTCTATAGAGGAGAATGCTTGCTGTGTGTATGAGAGTAGTTCAGGTATGCTCTAGGAGGAGGAAATTATAGTTGAGTCATCTGCATATTGAATAACTGAATTGTTAGGGACACAAGAGTGAAAGTCATTAATAAATATACTGAAAAGCAGTGGGCCTAATATGGATCCTTGAAGAACTCCTGTAGGGGTATCAAGGAATGGTGAGGTAGATTCAAGCCATCTAGTGGATTGTTTTCTGTTGGATAGGTAGTTAGAAAACCAGAGCAATACAGTATCGTATGACAAAATTCAAGAAAGAGTATGTTTTACTGTTTTAGCGGATTCAGAGTTTACGGTTAAGGATAGAAGGGAAGGAAGGAATGAAAGAAGGCTATACTTAGAAGAGGGACCCAGTCAAAAGAAAATGGAGGGATTTATGAAGCATTAGGTGACAGGAATGACTACAGGTTAACAATTTAAGAAGCATTAGGTGACAGGAATGACTAGAGGTTAACAATTTAAGAAGCATTAGGTGACAGGAATGACTACAGGTTAACAATTTAAGAAGCATTAGGTGACAGGAATGACTAGAGGTTAACAATTTAAGAAGCATTAGGTGACAGGAATGACTAGAGGTTAACAATTTAATAAGCATTAGGTGACAGGAATGACTAGAGGTTAATTTAATAAGCATCAGGTGACAGGAATGACTAGAGGTTAACAATTTAATAAGCATCAGGTGACAGGAATGACTAGAGGTTAACAATCTAATAAGCATTAGGCGACAGGAATGACTAGAGGTTAACAATTTAAGAAGCATTAGATGACAGGAATGACTAGAGGTTAACAATTTAATAAGCATTAGGTGACAGGAATGACTAGAGGTTAACAATTTAATAAGCATTAGGTGACAGGAATGACTAGAGGTTAACAATTTAAGAAGCATTAGGTGACAGGAATGACTAGAGGTTAACAATTTAATAAGCATTAGGTGACAGGAATGACTAGAGGTTAACAATTTAAGAAGCATTAGGTGACAGGAATGACTAGAGGTTAACAATTTAATAAGCATTAGGTGACAGGAATGACTAGAGGTTAACAATTTAATAAGCATCAGGTGACAGGAATGACTAGAGGTTAACAATTTAATAAGCATCAGGTGACAGGAATGACTAGAGGTTAACAATTTAATAAGCATCAGGTGACAGGAATGACTAGAGGTTAACAATTTAATAAGCATTAGGTGACAGGAATGACTAGAGGTTAACAATTTAATAAGCATTAGGTGACAGGAATGACTAGAGGTTAACAATTTAATAAGCATTAGGTGACAGGAATGACTAGAGGTTAACAATTTAAGAAGCATTAGGTGACAGGAATGACTAGAGGTTAACAATTTAAGAAGCATTAGGTGACAGGAATGACTAGAGGTTAACAATTTAAGAAGCATTAGGTGACAGGAATGACTAGAGGTTAACAATTTAAGAAGCATCAGGTGACAGGAATGACTAGAGGTTAACAATTTAATAAGCATTAGGTGACAGGAATGACTAGAGGTTAACAATTTAATAAGCATTAGGTGACAGGAATGACTAGAGGTTAACAATTTAATAAGCATTAGGTGACAGGAATGACTAGAGGTTAACAATTTAATAAGCATTAGGTGACAGGAATGACTAGAGGTTAACAATTTAAGAAGCATTAGGTGACAGGAATGACTAGAGGTTAACAATTTAATAAGCATTAGGTGACAGGAATGAGAAGAGTTTAACAGAGTACAAAGTGAGTGTGAACAAAAGGAGTAATGGGAGTTTTGAGTTACTAATTATGGTGCAGTGAGAAGGCAAGTGGGTGTAAAACTGTGCTGGATATATATATTAAATCATGCAATGCAGCATTTGCAGTTCTAGCTAAGTATTAGAAGGATCTGATATACTTTCATAACAATGTGGTTCTGATTTACTTATTATACAGAAGGTGAAAGCTGTTCTAGAGCCTCAAAGAACTGAGAAGTGAGAAGGAAAGTTCTCCATATCAATTAAGTGACACTGGACTATAGGCCAGATGCAGATTTGATATTGAGATTGTGAGCTGGAAAGTGGCATTGCATTATAGTATAAAGGGACAAGGCATTTGCTTGAGAAGTAAAGAATGGTGTGTGCAGTTCATAAATGCCATAAAAGGGTACAATTTACATTCATGCCATTAAATCTACCTTGATGAGGTATAGTGGCATGCATGTGAACTCTGCAAGTTAATTATAGGGCTGATTCACATTAAAGGATTATAATGAATGAATATTTGTTTAAGTATTGTAAGCATACAGAAGGCTACAGAAAAAGGACACTGGCAGTGAGTATACTTGTTATAAAGTACTTGGTCTAGTGATCCTAAATTTTTACCATTTTGTATCCTGGCATTATATCGGATTTATTTAAGCATTGTTTTATAACTCATTGCTGTCTACTTTAAGTATTATTTTTGTGTTATTTGTTTAATTATTGTCTATTGTAAAGTGCTTGGGTAAGCCTGTTACTAGATAATGCAAAGTACAACAGATACAAAGTCCAATGTGACACCAGATAGTTTTATAGAGTTAACTATTTCAAGAGTCTTATCATAGGACAAAATCTGAAAATGGCAAGAGGTACTTTTCATAAATGCTGCTTATCCCCATCTGAATAATGCTTCCCTCTGAATGGGTATGTCCATCCACCCTCGCCAGTTCCTCGGCTACCTGAGCTGCAAATCATACCCAGGTCAGTCAGGTGAATTTAGGCTTCTATGCCGCAATGTGGTCTAACCTCAGATAGCCAAGATGAAGTCTGACAGGATAAAGGACTTTAAATTCTTAGAGGAGCTAAAATTAGAACTCATACAGATTTTATTTATTATTTATTTATTTATTTATTGCTGTTTGATTACCGGGGAGGTCCCACTGGGCTTGGGGCCCATTTTCAGTGGAGGCCCGGGGAGAAAAGCTCCAACAGGAAACAGCAGTTAAAATGTTAATACAATTACATACAATTACATAAAACACTTAAACAGTTACATAAATATTCAGAGACAGTTTCATTGGAAATAACAGTTAGCTACAGAGAATACATCACAGCAGTTTCAAATAGTTCAAAAAGTTATGCAGGAAAATACTGGCTAATGGAATATAAGATTAGGAGATTGCTATTTAGTTATCTGAGGTGAGAATTTAGTACAGGTAAAGTAAGGTAAAAGGGGTTAGCCTGGAGAGTTGAAACCAGAAGAAAAAGTTTAGTTGGTGACCACCTGAAATGTCAACAATAAGCTGAGAGGCAGATATATTATCAGAAGAGGAATTACACAGCCTAACATATTTCCCATGTACTGTATAGTGGTAAGCATTACGAGTTGAACCTGATTGGGCACAAGGATGGGAGAAGTTCTATATGGAGAGTTTTAAGTTGCCATTTAAGTAATCCATGATCACTACTTCACCTTTTGTAAAGGTCATCAGTCATGAAAGCATTTCTTTTGTAGTATCCTCGTGTGAATCTGGAGAAATATATACACATGTGAGTCTTAGATCAGCCATCAAAACATATCGTCCATGATATTATTTTTGGAATCTAAAGAAATATACACCTATGTGAATCGTAGATATTTTACTATTTTCACTACAAAAGACATAAAAGGAACTCAGTGAAATCTATAAAGCAGTTGAAAAGAGAAAAGAGAGTACATTATGTTTGCACTTTGCAAGCTATATTGTGGACACACCTACTACTCCTTTGTAAGTCCTGTTGAATCTAATCTAGAAAAGTTATGCTCCAAGGGGACATTTTTCCATAATAGCTAGAAGATCCTACACAGATCAAGACTTCAAAGCAATACAACTCTGCAGATATTATGAGCATTAATATGCATCACTTTTAGATGCTGCACAAATGTTCAGGACAGATCAACAGGACCAGTAAGTACTGAATTCTGATGTGTGTTTCCAAGATTAGGATGCCATGTGAAATGCTCTGGTCATACCGCTCCACTGTCCAGATTTTTGCCTCATATTTTCATTTGTTCCTCATGGAAGTTGTGGTTTTCTAAGAGGTTCAGAGGTATGACTCTGCTGTTTATAGGGTATTTGGTTGTTTAAGCATGAACCACTTTTTCAGAAAAAAAAGAATGCATTAGGGAAAGTTTCTAGTTTTGATGATGTATTATGCAGTATCTCAAAGGAGTAAAATAAGCCCCAAATATGGCTTACTTGTACATGCAGACAAGGACCAATGTGTGACTGCAAGTGGATAATGCAACCCAAGAAGGATGTGGTAGTCAATAAAGAGTATAATAAGCAGGAAGGATGTGGTAGTCAATAAATAGTATAATGATAAGCAGGAAGGATGTGGTAGTCAATAAAGAGTATAATGATAAGCAGGAAGGATGTGGTAGTCAATAAAGACTATAATGATAAGCAGGAAGGATGTGGTAGTCAATAAAGAGTATAATGATAAGCAGGAAGGATGTGGTAGTCAATAAAGAGTATAATAAGCAGGAAGGATGTGGTAGTCAATAAAGAGTATAATGATAAGCAGGAAGCAGGAAGGATGTGGTAGTCAATAAAGAGTATAATGATAAGCAGGAAGGATGTGGTAGTCAATAAAGACTATAATGATAAGCAGGAAGGATGTGGTAGTCAATAAATAGTATAATGATAAGCAGGAAGGATGTGGTAGTCAATAAATAGTATAATGATAAGCAGGAAGGATGTGGTAGTCAATAAATAGTATAATGATAAGCAGGAAGGATGTGGTAGTCAATAAAGAGTATAATGATAAGCAGGAAGGATGTGGTAGTCAATAAAGACTATAATGATAAGCAGGAAGGATGTGGTAGTCAATAAAGAGTATAATGATAAGCAGGAAGGATGTGGTAGTCAATAAAGAGTATAATGATACACAGGAAAGATGTGGTAGTCAATAAAGAGTATAATGATAAGCAGAAAGGATGTGGTAGTCAATAAAGAGTATAATGATGAGCAGGAAGGATGTGGTAGTCAATAAAGAGTATAATGATAAGCAGGAAAGATGTGGTAGTCAATAAAGTGTATAATGATAAGCAGGAAGGATGTGGTAGTCAATAAAGAGTATAATGATAAGCAGGAAGGATGTGGTAGTCAAGAGTATAATGATGAGCAGGAAGGATGTGGTAGTCAATAAAGAGTATAATGATAAGCAGGAAGGATGTGGTAGTCAATAAAGAGTATAATGATGAGCAGGAAGGATGTGATAGTCAATAAAGAGTATAATGATAAGCAGGAAGGATGTGGTAGTCAATAAAGAGTATAATGATAAGCAGGAAGGATGTGGTAGTCAATAAAGAGTATAATGATGAGCAGGAAGGATGTGGTAGTCAATAAAGAGTATAATGATGAGCAGGAAGGATGTGGTAGTCAATAAAGAGTATAATGATAAGCAGCTAAGGATTAGGAGGGTAAACTCATTGGAATTCATCCTCATGTGGGTAGATCAAAAGATAACTAGTGGCAAGGAGCAGTTATGATTGGTTGTCTGAGAAAATGGAAGAATTGCGATGGCTTATATATAAGCAGGCCTAGCTAAGAAACGGAAGGTGACTGGAAAGGTAAGTTGAAGGAAAGCATCATTCCAAACTTCCTTGCAGACTACAGCACCTCAGCTTAACTAACCTCTAGTATTCCTACTATATCACACTACAGTCTGCCTCCTCACTCCTCACCCTTCCTTAACTCCCTTTGTAAACATGCTTCACATTTCAAAAAAACAAAGCCAAAGAAAGAAAATCCAGGCATCAAATATCCAGTTTATTTCCAGTTGATTAAGCGCTTCCGTCAGCATCAATCAGCTGACTTCTTCAGAATAAAAAACACTTTGGATCAAGCCATTTTATATAAAAATCATATGACTTCAATTCAAATCAACTAACAAATTGAAAGCACCAACATTCTTAAAATAACACCAAAATACATTGATATAACATATTACAAAATCCACCCCAGTAAAATCAAATAAGTGATCCCCCACCAAAAAATGAAAATTAATACATCTGCGGTGGTGGTGCTGTGGTAGCATTGTCACCTTACAGAAAGACCTTGTACTGTTCGATTCTTAACTAGAGCGTCTTCCATGTGGAGACATACGTGAATGGGCGTACCTTCGTTGAAGGTTGTGCGTCAGGGCTGGCAACTCGGCAAGTAAAAATCTGCTGCCAATCATTATCGGACCGGAGTTTCGCTGTAGCGACCCCTAACTGGGAAAAGTTGAAAGACACAGCAACAACATCTGTGTATTTAAATATTGTTAAAATATTGTTTTGTCATAAAAAAAGAAATTGTTTTCTAATCACTCCGGTGTTCAAAAAAACACACTTGCTAAAGTAAAATTAAATACCTAACCTGTCTTATAACTGGTAGGATCTTAACCTTAAAAAACTACCAAGACTTAATGCTTCGTTGAGTCCAGGGAACTTAGTGGCATCCAATTTAATCTGCCAACATAGTTCCCTGAACTCCAGGTAGTCTTCCCACAGACCACCACATGGGTCTTGCTGAACTTTCTCTAAAACCAAAAACTTGAACTCATGTTCAGGAAATTGTTGAATATGTTTGTAAAGGGCATTATTCCTATTTTTAATCCTGATGTCCCTGACATGCTTGTATATCCTTTCCTTCAGGGTTCTTTTGGTTTTCCCTATATAAAATCCCAAGCACTTGGTGCACAAAGCCACGTAAATTACTCCCCTGGTAAAACAACTGTGTTTCCCTTGAGGCCTAACACTGATGTGGTTAGCTTTAAACTCAGTTTTGTTACATATCATAAAGCACTGTGTGCAAAATCCACATCTTTTAGTACCTCTATCCTGTGTATTTGTTCCTTCGTTTACCTGTTCCATCAAATTTTTGAAGGGAAATCCCCTCCTAAAAATAATGTGTGGGATGTATCCTAGTTTGTCCAAAATGTCAGTCTGACGATGAAAAATGTTCCAATTTTTTCTAAGTATGTTATAAATCTCTCTGTAATCTTGTGAAAACCTAGTTACAAAGGATAACCCAAACCAACCACCAGGGTCATCCTTCTTTGTCTGTTTTTGAAAAGTAAAGTCCGGAACTACCTCTAAGCCTGTTCCCCTTGGGCTTTGATCAAGGGTTGGAGAGTGCCTCCCTTCCTTTTCCCAGAAACTTCTTTATACATAGACATTATAAGGTCCAATGGATAACCTCTGGCCACTAACATGTCCTTCAGTGTTTCACTTTGAAATTTAAAGTCCTCATCTCTTGTCACCATACGGGAAATGCGGACATACTGTCCCTTCACCAGTCCCCTCTTTACATGATGGGGATGGCTACTTTCATAATGCAAAAGGCTGTTGCTATATGTGGGTTTGCAAAACAGGTTACTAACAAACCTTTTGTTGGTCAAATCTTTCTCTAGATGTATATCTAAATAGTCAATATAATTTTCCCTATAGGTATAAGTAAACTTAAAAAAAGTTGTAGTATTGTTAATGTATACTAAAAATTCCTTCACTATTTCGTAATCCGCTTTCCAAATAAAAAATAAATCATCCAAATAACAAAAATAAAAACACCAGCTATCCAGATATGGTGACTTGAATAAGTATTTCCGTTTCCACATAAGCATTACAATATTGGCACAAATGGGGGCACAACATGCCACCATGGCCACTCCAAACTTTTGCAAAAAAAAATTGACCTTCAAAAAAAACAAAATTATTCTTTAGGACTAATTCCATCAAGGTGGTCAACACCATTGCATCATTGTTACTAAATACCTTACTATCAAACAAAAATTCTTCGTACCACTCAAGTCCAGTTGAATGTGGTATGACGTTAAACAAGTTAACAACATCAACTGTAAGAAAACTAACATTCTGTTCATACTGTAAATAGTTCAGTTTACTTAACAAATGCCAGGAATCTATGTCAACGTGCTGTTGATCTACCAAAATATGTTTTAAAACCACATCAATGTATCTCCCAATAAAATAGGTTTTGGAGCCAGCTATACTCACAATGGGCCTCATAGGGGGATCTGATCTATTTTTGTGTATCTTAGGAATGCCAAAAATGTTCGGCACCCTAGGATACTTAACTTGCAAAAATTCATAAATATCAAGATCTATTTGGCCTTGATCCATCAAGTCCTTTAAAGCCAAATTTGTTTTGTAATATGAAACGTTCACAAAATTAACAGACTTGTTCATAAACTGCCTCGTCCAACAATACATTTATTCTATTGCTGTAGTCAATTTTAGCCATGATGACTACCCCTCCCCCTTTATCTGGCTTCATTACACGTAGCATTTTATCAGGGGTGAGCTTTTTGAGCAACATAGATTCCTCTTTAGTTAAATTGGACACATATTCCAGCCTGCTATTCCTCAGTAATTTTCTAAACTCATAGTCCCACATTGATTCAAATAAAACCAAAACATTCAGTAAAGGGGGGTTGTAAATACTTCATTTACGTAACATCCCATTTTTTACACACAAATAATGATCCAAAGTTAACTTGAAATTCAATTTCCGAACAAAACATTTGAGATCAAGTGTTAATTCAACAAGCTTACCTCTTTGTGTTGGAACAAAGTTTAAACCTTTACTAATTAGTTCAGCTATGTCAGCATCAAACTGTACAGTGGTGGTCCATGAGAAGATTACCTGGAGTTCAGGGAACTATGTTGGCAGATTAAATTGGATGCCACTAAGTTCCCTGGACTCAACGAAGCTTTAAGTCTTGGTAGTTTTTTAAAGATTAGATCCTACCAGTTATAAGACAGGTTAGGTATTTCATTTTACTTTAGCAAGTGTGTTTTTTTGAACACCGGAGTGATTAGAAAAAAATTAATTTTTTTATGACAAAACAATATTTTAATAATATTTAAATACACAGATGTATTAATTTTAATTTTTTGGTGGGGGATCACTTATTTGATTTTACTGGGGTGGATTTTGTAATATGTTATATCAATGTATTTTGGTGTTATTTTAAGAATGTTGGTGCTTTAAATTTGTTAATTGATTTGAGTTGAAGTCATGTGATTTTTATATAAAACGGCTTGACCCAAAGAGTTTTTTATTCTGAAGAAGTCAGCTGATTAATGCTGACGAAAGCGCTTAATCAACTGGAAATAAACTGGATGTTTGGTGCCTGGATTTTCTTTCTTTGGCTATGTTTTTTAGTTGTTTTTTGGTTCTTGGTTTTCGTGGATGGTTCACATTTCCACATTGTGCTCATGTATGTCTACTATATTACCTTATCAGATATATATTTATGTCTTACAGCAACAACATATTATGACTATTATTGTTTTAATTTGTGTTCAAGCTGTTTTTGCTATTTGCATTTATGTTTTGGTGTACAATATTGTCTACCAATGTAATTTGTGCTCATATTCTTATTGTTACTTGAATTTGTATTTCGTTGTAATATTGTCTTTCTGTTGCCAGCTGATCCTGATCAGGTCTGAAAAGGGTGTTTGGACCTGTGCAGCTACCCAATTAGCAAGTAGAAAAATAAACAAAATAAATGTAATAACATCAATGAATTGTGAGAAGCTTTGCTTGAAGAGAACGTCTGGGTTCCAGATATGGACAGATTCACTGAGAACATATTACACCGTTTGCCACATTCCATATATGAGCTACGTAGATAAAGAAACTAATAGAAAAGAGATATTATTCAGTGTGTAACAAGCAGACAGTCCACACTGATAAAACTCACAACAAGGATGTTGCAAGAACTGGTTTTCAGGCTTGTACTTAACAGATGCCCATCTGACATACTCACGCGAGATGTCCAAGCCTATTGATCATTGCAGATCTGGTACAGTTCTCTACCCTACAAATGCATTAATACTGCAGTTGTGAGAGTAGGTCTAACCCACTCTTGCTGTTATAACAACTGCCTGATTTTCACTACCCATAAATGCAGCACACTTGGGAGGGAGATCATCCCTCCAACTTGTTTTAGTAAGTGAAGACAGTTCACGCAATTAATTCCTCTGCCCTTTTATAATGAGGGAACATAACTCAAGCTATACAGAACCTACATTCATAGCACAAAAATCATTACTTTGATTGGCACATCACCACAGTGTTAAGGAAAGTCTTCAGTGTAGCTCACATTATCCTCAGGATAATATTTAATTAATCCTGGGAGGTTACTGTTCCCTTTTTAAATCTCACTGGTTTTGCAGGATGTTGAGTTCAATAATATTCTGTGCACTCTTATATAAGAAAAAAAAACACACACACATTTTATTCAGCATGAAAAGGTACAAAAGCTTTTGATCAAAAAACAAAGTGATGGCGTTTGATATCTGAGTTATCCTGAATGGATTAGGATGCTGTGCTTAATCTCAATTTCTTATACCTCCTGAGGGGGGCCTGTGACTTAACATTCCAGACCAGGAAATACGTTTTCTGTTTAAAACACTAAGTGTTGACTACCCTTTGGGGATGGCTAACACATGCATAAGCGCAATCAGGGTTAAAAAGTTATTAACCATAGTAGCAAGAGGGACCGATTCATTATTTACTGATCCCTTTCCTTTAGAATGACCACCTTGTTTGAGGAAGGAAAAAAGGGTGTGAGAAGGGGGCAAAGGATACTTGGGAGTGATTTTGATGTAATGGGGTCCATATATAAGAAAACTGTTTCAGTGTAAGCTGATGATAAACGTGGGATGGCAAATGCCATTGTAATGCAATAAGAAGATCTGAGAGGCCTATATTTTTTAACAGAAAAGGAGCAATGTAAGGCCTTATAGTCATCCACATAAAAGAGCTTATATAGTAATGTGATAAAAATATGTATATACCTTCAATTACTCAGAAGCCAACTTGCCTGTTTGATTGCATGACTGTTAGGAGACCCCTGCCTATTCTAATGATGAAGCAGCTGATGTAGTTTTGTGTTGCCTTATGTTTTAGTGGGTTTCTGGTTGAGATGATGATGATGACATGCACTGAGCATTCCAGAGTGAGAAGAAGAATTTCTTTGCCTATTGCAAGTCGACCATGTTGATTAGAAGTTTGCTAATACCATTGTAAGGATATGGCATAACTTTTATTTACAACATTAAGAATGTGGCTAGTGAAAGTAAGTGATTGGTCAGGCTAGACTCTCAGGTGTTTTAAGGGATGTACCTTTTTCCAAGGACACCTTGTAAGCCAATAATGTTCCATTTGGCCTTGTATAATCAAAGACACTTATGAGCTCCCAACACGACTTAATCAGAAACAAAAGAGCTATATTTGTGCAATGTCACTCTCTCAGTACATGCTGGTGGCTTGTGAGAAGGCCATAGTCTTCAGTTTGGTCTTGTATTTCACATGCTACTGTCCTGTCTAAATTTTATTCAGAGGAAAGAGCAGAGCAACTGAGCAAAAGGCAGCAGGGTTGGAATCTTTATTTATTTACATTTGTTTACTGGGAAATTCCAACTGGACACAGGTCCTTTTTCAGCGGAGACCTGGGGAGAAAAACTCCACAGTACAATAAATGAATCTGTATTTGCACAATTTGTACAATTTGTATTTGTAATCTGTATTGCATTGTAGGAATCTGGCTGTGAGACTGATGGGTGGAGGTCACAGTGACAGAAAAGTGAGGTGAAATGAGCAATAAAGCCATGGGTGAAAAAAATATCAGCTCAGAAGCTGCACACCATACAAAAGCAGTGATCTGAAAAGGAAGGACTTGTGGCAGTCCCTGGTGGGCATGTGTGTTCTCTAGATACATTCTGACCCAGATAACTATAAACTTTACAGAACAAACAGTGATTTCTGGTTAGCAAAGTTTGCCGATGACTACATGGTAGGTGTTGTTGTCAGGTGCCCTTTGGGTAGATAAACACTCCAGAAAAAAATAACTAAAATCATGCTTAAAAGGGTTAAGAAAGTCAAGAAACATAACATCATGCATGTCAAGAAGCAAGAAACGCCCTGTATCCTACTGCATTGGAAGCATCCCATTACCATAGAGATCTGGGCACCAGGGGTTGGTATTTCCCTCTGCTTTGACCATATTTCACAAGTAATTGCCAAAGGCATCTCTTCTAAAACCAAGCAAGTCATTGTTTCCTAACATTCTGCCCTAGTCAGACCTATTATATAATATAACATATCCTTCAGCATGTATCTGGCCAAGCACATTAAAAAAATATAAAACAAACTAGAGACTGCTAACAAAAAAGAAAATCTGGACTCAAAGACCGTAGCTACCAGGAGAAACTGGAGTCCTTGTCCTTTGATTTAATTTTGTACAGGCTCCTGAGGGGAGACCTGCACCTAGCTTGACATGCAGTTAGGAATCCAGTTCTTCTTGACCTCTTTTTCATTGGTAAATCAAATTGTGCAGTAAATATCACAACCATAGATCTCAGTCTTTATCAAGAAACAGATAAAACTAGGTGAAAAGATATTTTCACCACCCAGTGCTTGCCCCTACTCTGGAACAGGCTCCCGTTGCATGTCAAGTAATGTGATTCTTTGTCATCCTTCATGCATAGCTTGGACATTTGGATAAGTGCCCTTAAATTTGCCACTGGGATTACTGGTGCTACACTCCTTTCAAAAGGTGGCAGTGCCTGAGGGTGTGTATTGACAAGATGCACTCTGATCAAACTTGCCTTGTATATTCCATGATCCAATGAATAATATGCAAATGAAAGTGGCAGCAAATGTGGGAATGGAGGTAGATGAAGCAGGCTGGCAGCCAGGGAGTTATGCATCCTGCATCATAGGACATGCCCACAGCATTCTGGGTAGCCAGAAGGGGGAGTCAAAACTTGTATTGGAGGGCTACATATAACACCCAGAAAGCTGCATCACCTCATGGAACTACTGGACATGTGTCCATAAACAGCAGAAGATATGTGAAGGCAGGGCTATTTGCACAGAAGGAATATATGGGCAGGAGCTGCTGAAGTCCATACTCCACCAGCACTCCCCAGACAGCACTCTTCCAGCATTAGTGGAGATACCATCAGAGGAGCAATTACAATGGGAGCAACTAGCAAGGTAATCAATCATGTCATGGAGTGAACAGATGCAAAGCTCATGCAGGATCTACCTGAAGTGCCACCCTGTGTCACACCACTTCATGGGTGAGACAAAGTGCCAAGGCAAAGCATATCCAGAAACCAACCTCATTACAGGATCTTAAAGGTGATAAGCTTCCCTTCTGCAGTGGTTACTTCATCATACACAGAGTGGAAAGCATGGAAGGGGACAGTATCATTCTGGTAGTGGTGCTGGGAGCTAACTCAGAGAACCTCTACAAGTCTGCTATCATCCTTGCAGATGGTATGTTCCCTAACCAGGATTATTTGTGCAGGCAGCTGTACTATTCCATCCCACCATAGGTGTAGGGTCCCTGACATGCATTGGTTCTCTAATATACTACTTTATGACAAGTTGGACAAAGGTGGTATATGGAGCAGAATGTACTATGGTGGAGAATGGCACAGGAGGGTGTACATACACTCAGTTATAACTATATCATATATGATTTGAGGAGGTAACAATTAGAGCAGCAATGAAGGAACTCCCCAAGGTGACATTGAAGGGCACCCCTTCCATTTTATACAGATATTCTGTGACAAACATGGCATCACCACCTGGAAGTCCTATATGGAAGAAATGCTACCTTCACCCTCAATGTGTGCGTGCTCAAGCCCTCACCTTCTTAACTCTGGAAAGGGTTGTCCCTGCATTCCTGGAAATGTCTTCTTCCATGCCTGACAATGTAAGAATCCACACCACTTTTGTGGATCACTATTATGTGGGATGGAAGCCAAAATGGTATTGGTCTAGGTCAGTGAGGTTAAATGCCTGCTGTCCACCTATCATCTGTGTTTTTGGAATGTATCCAAGCTGTATGAGGTGGACCTGCCCCATATCAATAAACAAATGGAAATGTGACACCACGTTGGGTTCTACAGCAGAATCAGAATCTAACAGATGCCAGACATGAGGCACTGCTAGGGTGTCACAAATTATTCCTCTGCAGTGATGGAGAACAGCACAGATGTTGAGTTTATCAAAGCTGTAGTTCATTACTGCCATCAATAATGTTATGCATGTATACTGCAGCAATCACACACACACTGCCACAGCTATGTATAATAAAGCTGGCATGTTATCTATTGCATTAAGACATTACACTTGGTCACAACCTCCTGCACATGACCTCTCCATCGCTGCCTCTCCATCCTGTTTGGTGGTAATGTGTCTGTGGTCTGTAAGACAGCCTGCATGCCCAGTATGCTGCTGACCACCTCAGATCATGTTTTTCTGAATATAACCCAGAATATTATGTGTTCGCAAAATGGATATCAAGATTCACCTTTCAGACTTCTTTCTTGAAGTGAATGTCTTGACATCCGTGTCTCAAACACACAACTTCCTGGTTATGACTTGAGTCCCAAACATCATCTTCTGTATTATGCATTTGAGATGTGAATGCCAAGAAATTCAATCTTGACATCAATATCGAAAAATATAATAAGCTTATGGTCAGTGAATCCCAGTCACAGTTCTTTGTAGTGCATAGAGCTTTATTTGCTCCATGTGCTGCCATATACTGCTAGTTACATAAAAATAAGTGCAGGAGTATGGAGTGTTTTACCACCTTTGGAAGCCTTTGAAAGCCGAACAAACACTTAGTGCTGCCAAACAGAGAGCAGGCAGAAGTGTAGTGCCGCTCCGAAGAAGGAATGGCTTTAAAGGGTATTAGGCACTTCATTCTGCAAGTGTTGATTGCTGGTCAGCACTGTCTGGTGTTAATCCTGAGTTAGAAACCTGATTTCACAGTGCTTTGAACATCAGAGAGATGCTTCACAAGCTTGTCTTCTCCCATTTGGAGCATGCTTGTGACATTCCATGGACTACATAGATTTCAAATAAGGTGTTCTATGGTTACAGTATTGAATACTGGACAGAACCAGCCGTAACATCAACAGAATGTTTGATTTTGAAAACTGCTGATCTACCAGTGTCAAATATTCATTCACAGAAACACTTTTTTAATAGACAAGATGTCCTACATATTTCAAGTACTGTGTTAGCTTAATTAAATTTCAAATGCAGTACTATGGTAAAATGTTTACTTTAGAGAAAAACAGAATGCTTATTATAGATAAAACATAGTTAGTCATTTGAATGCTTAATATTTTAAAGAGCTTGTGATATTTACACATAGGACCATAAAAAACATACTAGAGGTGTTATAAATGAGCAACTTTAAAAATACTGAAATGGTTATATTGTATTGTTTAAAAAGTTGTATATAATGTTTTCTATACATGTGCACAACCAAAGAGTATAGCCAGAAAATGTAATTTGTACTCAGATTCTCATACTGTTGTCTCCTCAACCTGTTTCTATTTAAAAACTCAGATTTTGCCCCCATAGTACTTAATAAATGTATAATAATGAGCTGTTATCCCTTGTAACTATAACAAAGGGTGTTCCCAAAGACGAGGCATAGTTAGGTCCTCAAATTTGAAAGGACCTATTTTTTCTTTACTTTTTCCTGCTAACCAGGGGTGCCACCAAGATTTTTAACTATGGGCCTGAACTTACACAGCTGTAAAAATATTCTGGCCTGAGAAATCTATATTTCTGATACATATTCAGAAGAAAGTGTACAGAGAGTATGCCTGGCTACACCCTTGATACAGCCACTGATGACTAATACTAGGCAAAGTGCAAATAAAGAAGACTGACATGGGGAGGAGCCTGACAAGAGAAGGCAAGCCACAGCGATTCTAAAACCTATCCTTAACACATAATGGTAGCACTGAAACTCAACACAATGTACACATGGCTAGGATAAAATAATAACAGTGTGTGCTAAACAAAACCACAGGCTAAACCAAATGATGGGCACAAATATTAATAACCTGATGCTTACAAAAAGTAAAGCTATAAGCAAAGCTATGCTGCTCAAACATGCAGTAGACCCATATGGACACTATTTTGGCCCTTCCTTCCAGATCCTATTGACAGTCAGCTGTTTGATTCAGCTTAGGTTCATAGACAAGTACTAGACTAGCTGCCCTTGTGGCCATTTTAAGCCTAGTTTCTCTTAGGGAAGATCAAACCCAGTACTTCTTGGTGGTGAGGTAAATGCCTTAACCATTTTACCAACCACCAACTCATCTTGGCATCAAGAGTAGGCTATGTTGTTGTGTTCTTTTTGGTTGTTGGCTGAGTTCATCATATGCAGTTAAGCACAAGTATCTGTGTGAATGATATATTGGTCGAGATATCACTTTTCTTCCAATTATGCTGGGTGACAGTGGTCTGTTTTTTATTTTAGATTTGTGAATTTATAAATATGTTTTCTAATACATGTGCTGTGCTTCTGTGGATAACAGTATAACAGAAATGCACCTGTGTTTGCATTACGTGGAATGGGACTACGATATATTTGCAATGAGGGTAGTAGCTACAATACGGATGTCCTTACCACAGGGTTGCACCAAACTGGGAGCTGGGTAGGGGCGGACAGAGGGCATAACCCCCTGCCCAAATGTGGGTCTTCATCCACCACAGAAAAAAAATCTTTTATTTTATGGTTTGTGCTGTGTACATTTGTAACAGGATGGGTGTTTTCAGAGTTACTGTACATTTTGTTGTGATTTGGAGACAGTGTATCTTGCATAGATGGTTTTGTAACAGCATTATTCAAGAGGCTGTCTTACACCTGCTCGCCATTATTAACATCCAAATGTTTCAAAACAAAATCCTCAACTGCCTTTGGAGTCCTTTGGCTATTCTGCTCAAAGCTATAGCTCTCTGCACTGTTTGATGGGGGGGGGGCATTTTAAACCAGCTCTGATGATTTTCCATGTTTTTCTGCACCAGGAAAGTGAAATCTATCTTTCACTTACATAGAGGTATAACGCCCTGACTACAGCCTAGACCATCTGTGATTGATTAATGGCTTAGGTGTCTCAGGTGCTGCTTGATTAATGGCATAGGTGTCTCAGGAGCTGGCAGGGAAGGACAGGTGTGTTCACCCAGAGGAGGCAGAATTGCCACAGGGATTTTCTTGCATGCATCCCTGGTGAAGGCTGAGGATGTAAAGGTGGGCCATGGTCCAAGGAGAGGAAGGTGGTGGGCAGTGGCCGAGCTTTTACTGGGGGCGGGGGGGGGGTAATATGCTAGCACATCCCCCATTGCATTACTGCCCCTTAAACATACCAGTAATTGCAGGGCAGGTTGAATCAAGGGTAGGTCATAATAAAAAACTTTCCATGGCAGTGAATGACATGCACTCACAGGATGCCCTGAAGCTCCTCATTGGCCCCAATCCAGGCAGAGTAAGTCCAAGGGAGTTCAGAAGAGGTAGGCAAACTTGATAAAGGATGGGGATATCGTGATGTGTGTATGGTCAGCATGGAATGAAAAAAAAAACTCTATATTGCACTTAGGTTTTGCTAGTCCATAGCTGTAACTGTTTTTGGAGCATTTAAACTGTAGCTGATTTTGGTTTTATTGTTCAGACAGGTTTTATGGAGCCTTCTTGGAATCTGCAGTAATTATTCTAGTAACATAAGGTTAAATGCTGCCATTTTCTATGTGTCTGAGCCTCACCGGCTATGCCTGACTTATTTGTTGGTTAGTTCTCTTATTTCCTTTGCTTTTTTATTGCTGTTTATAACAGGGCACTGAGCTGTGCCTTGTCTTTTTACCTGTTACCTAATAGTGGGTAGTGAACACATTTTCATTTTCTTCCCCTTAAGCAGTTCTCCCAGCTGTGCATTGTTTCCCTGGTTTACAGCTACTGGACTGTGCCTAGGGAAGCATTCACTAATGCTTACCTCCAGTGAAATCACTAGGTAACTCTTCTCAGCCCCCTTAACATACTTTTGCACTTAACTGACCCTCAGCATTCATGTGCACTTAGATTGCTAACAAATAGAGCACTGGACAATATGGAGGGCCAGCAAACATGTTTTTTTTTTCTGCCACCAGCCTCCTAGCACTTGATATCCCAAAGCAGTATAGTAACTGCCTTCTGCTCTCTGATAATGAATTCCTATTTAACATAAAATACACGGTCTGTGAGAGATGCAAATACTTTGCTAGTGTGGAGGGATCCCTCTCGCAAAAAAAAAACAACATGCAGTGATCGTCACATAGTCACACCCTCACCTCAACCATCACCACATTCCCAAACAGAACACATCAGTATGTCATAGTATAATGCTATAAAGAAATCATTCACTGCCAAAGCTTCCTCAAACATTTAAGATCAGGCTTCAG
Source organism: Protopterus annectens (assembly GCF_019279795.1). Lineage (NCBI taxonomy): Eukaryota > Metazoa > Chordata > Ceratodontiformes > Protopteridae > Protopterus > Protopterus annectens. The sequence goes on along the minus strand of NC_056729.1, from coordinate 1,986,741,622 downwards.
TGGAAGTCCCTCAACACACCTGCTCTATGCACACCTACAACAACAGGTCACCAACAGTAAAGCTGCTCACATTCAAATAATGCTATACCACCTTCTAATATAAATGCCAACCCACCTTTTAAAAGAAATGTATTAGGGATTGGTGACTTAATTGTCAAGGATACAGACTCCCCACTCACCAAGCTAGGCAAGGATAAGGTTACTGTCAGCTGCCATTCAGGTACCTGGAAATAGACAATACAAGAACCCTCAGGACTCTTTCCTGTGACAAGTATAGCTATGACATAGTCATGATTCATAAAAGGGTGAATGACCTGAGGCACAAAACCCTGAGTGTCATGCAGAGAGATATGTTAGATCTCTCTATGCATTTGACAGATGCAGGTAAGACTGTAGAATGAGTGGAATTATTCCTTCTATAAGAATTATGTCTAGGTATAAAGAGACAACAACTGGTTTACAACTAGGTTGCAGGAACATGTTAGAGATATTAAAAAGCAAAAATTAGAAAGTACTATCACTACACATTTTAAAGAACATCATGATAGTGATTTTATACTACTACAAGGGACAATTTTTAAAAAGTACAAGTTAAATTAGGAGATAATGTTATATTAAAAGATAGACTTCTTTTTAAGGAATATATTTTTATATTGAAATATAATAATTTGGTATCTTATGGTCTTAATTGTGAAATTAATTGGAAATATTTAATTTAATTGTTTTAACAATTAATTATATTAATTGTTGTCTGCTTGTTATACTGTATATGGGAATGCTTGTTACTTCTTGAAGGCTGCTTAGCCGAATTGCTAAAGTGAGGTGTAATAATAAACTATTTTTGGGTCAGTAGCTTGTTGTTTTATTTTATTTTATTCTTGGTGGTTGTATATATAGTTTGGTTCTTTATGGCTACTGACCCATCGACTAATATACCCCGCATTTATCAAGATGAGGAGTCTTCATCCTCTTTGAGTTTGTCATTGAGTTTTTCCCAAAGGAGTATGGAAAATTACATTATCTAGGGTGCACAGGGCTGTGAACAAAGTGGAGAACATCATGCTATGGGTGTTGATGATAACTCAACCAGATTTCTAGATAAAATTACTGAAGAAAGACAACAGAGAATGAATAATCCCTTTGCTATGGTGGGACAGTAAGTACTGGTTTCCTTTCAACAGAATCCCAAGAATTATGTGATCATTTTTGAAGTTATTGTTTAAAGAGACTAAAATATATATTTTAATATTCTGGGATTGCAGCACTATTCAGAATTAGATGTGTCTCCGCAGGGACTCTGTTCTTTTAAATGTCCCTCAACCCCATTTGATCCTAATGATGTGGGGGATAAAGCTTTGTAGGACTGCTGGTTAGCAGCAGCACATAAATGCTCTATGGAATGGGTCTCTATTTTGATAGAAAGGGAGTAAGTGAAAAAGTGTAAAATAAAAGACGAAATATGTGCTATGTATACTGAGATGACTCAACTTGATGGTTTGTTGAATAATATCAATGAAAAGTTAAAAAACTTCAAGACAGAACTGGTGAGCAAAAGAAAACTAAATTAAAGAGAGACATCCATGATTACAACAGTGGGTGGGACTTCAGTTGGAGGTCCAGTCGAAAGGCTGAACAACATCAGAAGCGAGTACATCAGATCTGAGGTTTTAAAAAACCTCAGACTGTTTCATTTGTTTCTTTGGAAAGTACGGGTTACACTAGAGATACAGAGAAGGATAATAGATTGTTCCCCTCATTACCACCTGCATAAGAACCGTTAATACATCAACAGCGTTTTCGTGGTAATGGAGGAGAACAAGGAAATAAAAGAAAGAGAGGGACTTATGCAGCTGCTTCAACGTCTGATGGACGGTTTAGACCAGTCCAAAAGAAAGGTAGATGGCAATAATTTGGTGACTGAATGCTATTCTCTTGTAAATTTATCAGGATATTCATTATCTAATGGAACAGGTACATGTTTTAAATTTGGGTTTAAGGTTTATACTCACAGTATAAAAATGGATTATAGCAAACCCGCCAAACACTTTGCCGTAACCTTCACCAACTGATAAGAAGCCAGTATGTGTAACAAAATGAGTAAAAAGTTGGTGTCAGCTCCTAAATCACTTCACCTTAGTTTAAAGTATATGAAACAAGAATAAAGGGCAATGTCAAATGTTATTACCTTTCTTATATGCAAGCACAGTCTTTTCAGACCAAAACTAGATGTGGAATGCTCGCCCGTTACTCCGCCACAAAACACACGGAGCAAATGCAAACAGCAAACCAAAACAAGGAAATTACGTTGTCGGTAGTCAGTACAGGTCTATTCAGACCAAAACTAGGTGTGGAGTACTCGCCCGTCACTCCGCCACAAAACACACGGAGCAAATGCAAACAGCAAACCAAAACAAGGAAACTGCGTTGTTGGTAGTCAGCACAGGTCTATTCAGACCGTATTAAACGATGAAACAAGCTTGATGGTAAACGAACCAGAAAAAGTCACGACCAAAAGATTAGTCCAGGTCTATTCAGACCAGAAGTGAACAAAAAGCACAGTTCAGTAATCGCATAACATGAAATATGCACGTCTCTGTAGTAAAATGGAATTCAAGGAGCATCAAACGTTCTGATAAAACACAATAGATTTATTGGATCCACAAACAACGATGGTAAGCGCTTTCGCAACAAGTGCTTTTTCAAACCAATACTCACAGTATAACCATGTCAATATGTTTTAAAGCAGGACATTTTTCAGTTTGTTCCTAAATTATCTTTTAAATGTTTTTACAATGATAAAACAAGACAAAATATTTCTGATGTTTCTGATGAGAGTTTTTTTTTGTAATTCTGATGTATGTGATATAGTTTATGATAATGTGGTTTCTAATGCATATTACTTGTTAAATACTTATAATATTCCATACAAAAGTAAGTTCATACCCCCTTATAGTAATGAACATGTAAATCACTTTGCTATTATCTTGAATTATGCAGTAGAAAAATGTATGAAGATTTTATCAAAAGTAAAGAAAGTATATGTTACAATTTAGCAAAGGGTGAGTGGGTTGCTCGAAAATGTTTAAATGCAACAAAGGACTTAGTTATAAAAACATCTGATAAGGGGAATATGGTAGTGATTATGCACACCCAGTATGCACAGATGTGCCTTGAACATCTAAATAATGAGATGGTTTAATAAAAACGTAACATTAGTTCATATAATAATGCACTGGCACAATTTAATGCCTGTTAGTGAAGGGTCAGAGATTAGGCAATTTTTCTAAAGAAGATGTGGAAAGGAAGTTCAATGTGGAGAGTTGCAGTATGGCAACCTTTTATGGTTTGCTGAAAATACAAAAAGACATGAAAAATCCACATGGACAACCAATTGTTTCTGCCTCTAATTAGTTTTTACGCAATATTGGCATTTTATTGCATACTTTTCTTCTCCCCTTTGTTGAAACACTTCCATCTTATATCAAATATAATTTAGATTTTTTTTTAACAAAATTTCTACAATTAAATGGAATACTAGGATGTGCTGAATTACCCTGGATGTCTGAAGTTTATACACCAATATTAGACATACAGATGGCATAAAAGCATTATATTGTTTTTAAGGAGATAACACTTTCTAATTACATTATACATTTGGTACAATTTTGTCTTTTGAATAAGTATTTCAGTTTTAATAACGTGATTTATCATTAATTACAGGGTACTGCTATGGGGGTACCTTTTACCCCCGTGTATGCAAATCTGTTTATGGCTTTATTTGAGATGGATTATTTGTATCAGCATAATTTTGTGAAAGAACATGTCTTATATTATTACCGATATATTGATGATTTAATTTATATTTGTCAAGATGGTCTAAATGAGGTAGAAAACTTTGTGACTATTTACATCAAAATGTAAACAACTTAACTTTTGATGGGTTGCAGTGTGATAGTGAAGTTATATTTCTAGATATATGCTTGAAAGATTTGGGAAATGGAACTATTTGTAAATTTGTTTTATAGGAAGTTTATTGATGGTGGTCAATATTTGTATGGGGATAGTTATCATCCTCCCCTTTAATAGCATCTTTACCCTATGGGGAATTACTACGATTACATATGATTTGTAGCAAAAATGAAGATCTTTATGATGAAATTTTGAGAACAATAACTGTTTTTGAACAGGAGGTATGATTTTGATCTAATTAAGAAGGTGTTACATAAGATTGCGGGCCTTGTTTATTTGGACAAAACAAATAACTTTTGCATAAATAAAAAGATTACTTATGCACAAGATAATATGTATTTTGCTATGGTTTATAATATTTTGAGTGGAAAAACAGGGGAAATATTAAAATACTACTGTAAATTTCTTGGGAGCAATGGGGAACTCTCCAGGATATTTTATAATGTGCCTTTTATTTTTTAGAGATGAGAGCAAAATTTATATAATATACTTGTTCGTGCTTATTTTGTGTCTCCTAATGTTGTTATTGTTAGTTCTATTAAGTTGTTGGGTACTGTTCTTGTAATAATCTTAATATTTGTAAACTTATAGTACATTGTTTTAAAATGATAAATAGTATTAGAGTTGATTCGATTGCAATGTTTTCTTGTACTACTGAGGACATTATATATGCCCTTAGATGTCCCTGCAACCTGTTCTATATTGTAGAAAGTAAAAGAACGTTTAGAACTAATGTTAAGAATATTAAGAAACAAAAATTATAAAGTACTATTGCTACTCATTTTACACTACTACAAGGGACAATTCTTGAAAAAGTACAAGTTAAATTAGGAGATAATTTTATATTAAAAAATAGACTTTTTTAAGGAATCTATTTCTATATTGAAATATAATACTTTGGTACTGTATGGTCTTAATTGTGAGATTAATTGGAAATATTTTATTTAATTGTTTTATTGATTAATTATATTAATTGTTGTTCGGCTTGTTATATATGGGGATGATTGTTATTGTTTGTTGATTCTTGAAGGCTGCTGAGCCAAGGCACTAAAGTGAAGTATAATAATAAACTATTTTTGGGTCAGTAGCTTGTTGTTTTATTTTATTTTGTTTTTGGTGGTTGTATATATAGACATGTTACATCTCTTTATGCATTTGACAGATGCAGGTAAGACTAGTATGAATGGAATTCTTTCTATAAGAATTATGTCTAGGTATAAAGAGGCAATAGCTGGCTTTAACAATTGGCATAATAGCTGGTGTCATCCCAGGGTCATCCAGTATGTATCAGTCAGGGACAAGACAATAGATAGTCCTACTTGTTTTGCAAGGGATGGCCCATATCTCTCACTGAAATGATTCCACATGCTGAAAAAAACCCTTGTTGCCCCCAGAGTGACATTTTTAGGCAGAATCCATAAAATGACCATACCTAGTTAATAAAATTAATATAACACTAAATTGGGTTTCACTAAGGTGACTTTTCTCAACACCAAGACTCTCAAAAATAGGAGTTCCAAGATGGCTGCACATTGAGTAACAGCTTGTCTTTAGCTCTCCCAGTGTGAAATCAGAAACTTAGCAGAGAAGGTCAGTAGACTTGTATTTATGGGTGAATTTCAGTAACTGCCTAATAAGTACACTGTGTGGATGCCAGGAATAAAGAAATACAGAAGACCTGGAAAAAATCAGCTACAAAAAGTGAGGAAGAAGCACTGACAAGGAGTTCTGCAACTGCTCAGCAAAAAGTAATGCAATCTTCAGACATGACTTCCATTATCTACAGGATGACAAGACAACTGCATATAGACCTGGTTAAAGTAAACAAAACACTGACAGAGTATATTAACACAAACAACAAAAGGCTGGAACAAATGGAAGAAGCTTTGAACAGATATTCAGATGAGATGATAAAGCTGGAAAAGTCAGAGGTCGAAATAAAGAAAAAGTTGACTGAATATGAGACTGCTCAGGAAGAGATGTTTCAAAAAAATAATAGAATTAAAGGATAGAGCACTTAGGGAAAACTTGAGATTTTCAGCTATACCAGAGAAGCTGGCAGGAACAGACTGCATTAAATTCATGAAGGCACAAATAAGCAGCTGGACTGGTATTCCAGAGCAGGATTTATTAGTTGAATGGGTACATCATGTGTATGCTCCAATTCTAATGATAAGAAAGCAACCTAGACCTTTAATAGTAAGGATGTAGTCCTATCAGCAGAAAGAAATGATTTTGTCAAAACTGTGACAGAAGAACAAAATGGGTAAGAGCAGAGTTTGTGGAGAATGATTACTCATTGTACACCAGGCAGAACAGAAGTAAATTCATCCCTCTATTCAGAGAATATTGAGATGCAGGTGTGAAATTCAAACTGCTATCCAGTTGTCTTCAAGGTATTTTTCCCTCGAGGAACAAAATCATTTTTTGATGAAGTGCATGCTAAGGAGGAAATACAGAAGTTTGCCCAACAAAAACTGAGCTGTGAAACAGAAGGAAATTCGGCTTCTCGCTCCCCTGGTAATAAAGACCACAGGGAGCCTGCACCTGTGAAACCTTTTCCAGTATTTCAACAGAAAATGTTGGAGAGAAGGAAGGGAGCATGAGAGTTGACCAATAGAATAGAGAGTACATTGGAAATGAAGCAGAGACAGGAGCTGGGTGCTGGAGAACAGTAATATAATCAGTAACTTGATGAGGGATTACAAAGCATTGATTACATTTCTGAAAATGATATCACAAGGAAATCTGGAAACATTGTACTCAAGTATCTGCCCTACTTCATGCATTAATGTTCAGAAAAATGCTTTAGGGGGGGAAAGAGAGGGGAGAACACTAACTGTAAGTAAAGAAAACACATTCTTTTTCAATAGTATTGTATCTGTAAGTAAAGAATTGCTGCTCACAAAGGCAAATGCTCTCGTTTAGAACAGTCAAAATTAAAAATATATATATAAACCAAGAGCAAAGTAAGGATCCGTTTAAAATATTTTCAAACCAAATCATTTGAAACAATAAATTATTTGGTTTGAAAATATTTTAAACGGATCCTTACTTTGCTCTTGGTTTATATATATATTTTTAGTATTGTATCTGTGTTGCATGGTTTTCTTTGCATGCTATTTTTGGGTGTAATGGGGATTGTAAATAGGTATTTTTATTCTTCTCCCCTCTTCTTTCTCTTTTTCTTCTTGTGTAGTTTTGAGAAACTTAGGTAATGTAATGATTACCAAAAAAAAAACTGATGTGATTCTTTTTCATTCTTGCATGGGAAAATGACTGATTAAGGACCTTTGTTTTAAAACAGAGAGCAAGTAAATGAAAAAAGAATACTGAATATTATAAGGTTGTTTTTCTAGACCTTGCAAATATCTATACAAAGCAGCTATTCTGCAGCTTGTCTCTGTGGAGACAGTCTGGTAAAGAGAAAGTGAAGACAGTCAAGTGGGAAGGTCATTGGCTGAGGGAAAAGAAAAAAAAAATAACAGAGAAACTGGCTAGGACATAATGTTCCCTGAAAACAATCAGGGGTTTTCCAGGTGTGACAGCTTTAAAGATAATACAAAACTAGTTAGACTTGAAGTAAATGTCTCTCAGTTTTGTTAAATGCTTTGGGGATACTAATATAACAGGCGCTTTTGTTTTTTCTTGTTCATCCTTCTTCTCTCTTTTTCTTTGTCCAGTTTTGAAAAATGTAGACACTACAATTAAAAAAGAAAGAGGGCGGAGGAGATGGGGGAGAGCACAAGGGTCTGGTTAAATGAGTATGACAAAATAAAAACTGGTGTGCTTTTTCCCATGCTTGCGTAGGGAAATGACTGGGTAAAAACCATAGGCGTTATCCAGTAACAAGTTTATTACAAAGCATGTAAATGAAAAAGAATATTAAATACTGTAAGTCTTTCTTTCTGATAAACAAGGTATCCTTAGCAGTTCAGTGTCTGGTCGGCATGTCACTAAAAGACAATTTGATAAAGAAAAATGGCTTGGAGAAAGTGTTTACTGAAAGCACTCAAGTGTTTTCTCAACTGGGAGAGTTATAAAGATATAAAAATTTAAAAACATTTACTAATAGTACAGGCTGTACCATGCATCTTAGCATGACTAACCTTTCTTTTTGATTAATCTTAGCCTGTCTGTGTAGCTATAAACTTAGAACTTATGTTCTTATTAGGAAGCAAAAACTTCAATATTTGAAGATGTACATAGTTTTGTGTTTTTTTGTAAAGCTCATAGGTTTTAGGAGGGTTTTTTGGGGGGTTGTTTGTTCTGTTTGAGGACTTAAAAAAAGTTATGTAAGATGTGACATAGGCACAAATGAATATGACATGAAACAACTCTATAAAAGACCAAACTGCTAGACAGTATATACATATAACATAAAAGTTGGAACTAGACATTTAGCAAAACAGCAGTTATATATAAAAGGTGGTAATAATAACTACACAAGAAAACAATGCTTTCTGTAATGTCTTTCAATCTAAATGGTCTTACAGATAAATATAAAAAAGAAAGAGTAGTGAACTATATTAAAATAAGTAGAGTGCAAATACCTATGCTACAGGAGACATACCTGGAAAGAACTGAACATGTGAATTTGATAAAGAAAGGTTTTCAGGATGGTTATTCAGCAGAATATTTGGGGCAAAGGAAAAGAGGAGTACTTATTTTAATTGCAAGAGGAGCTCCAATAGTGATAGAAGAGGAAAAAAAGATAATATTGGAAGATACATAGTATAAGGGGCTACTGGCTAGGGAGGAAGATTACACTGGCATGCATTTACATCCCCCAAAAACTGCTATAATGGAGCTTAAGAAAATTTTGGGAGAAATAATCAGCTTTCAGCAAGGAATATTACTTATAGGTGGAGACTGGAATTTGGTTTGCAACAGTGAAGATGTGTCTGGGGGGGGGGGTAGAAGGGATAATATAACAAGGGAGGGTAGATTTTTGAAAAAAATTATGAAAATGTTTGGCATGGAAGATGTGAATTCAGAACTAGGAGTTCAGAGTGAATTTACATATTACTCACCGAGATACAAAAACTGGGCTAGGCTAGATAGATTTTATATCTCACAGGAACATGTCCATTTAATTGAAGGTCTTGAAGTGCACCCAATAACTATTTCAGATCATACACCAATAATAACTAAAATAAAAATGCAAGGTAATGAGATGAAAATTAGACACTGGCACTTCCCCACCTACCGGTTGAAAAGAGAGGAATTTCAGGAATGGGTTGTGGACTTATATCAGGAGCTACTAGAGAAGACAGATTTGTCTTCTGAAAACACAGCCAAGGAGTGGGATAAAATTAAAGTGGAGTTTAAAATTAAGTTGGAAATAAAAGAAAGGGAGATCAGGCTAAACAGTAACAAGAATTATTTAGAGGGCTTGACAAATGTTAAAGTATTGCAAAATAGGGGAAATCTCTCAGAACAAGAAAAGGAGGAACTGCAGAATGCTAAACAGAAAATAAGGGATTACCTCGATAATGTGCATGAGTTTAGAAAGATTGCTGTTAAGCAACTGTTTTTTGATAATAATTCTAGAGTACATAAACTTCTAGCACAACAACTCAGGCAACAAGAAGTGGAAAAGACAGTCACCAAGTGAGGGAGTCTATAACAAGGAAGATTACATGAGACCCTGTAGAAATATTAAAAATATTTCCGAAATTTTATGAAAATTTGTATAAAGCAGAGAAATATGGAAATGAAGAAAAGGTACAAATGGAAATGTTTATGGAACAATTAAATGTGCCAAAGTTAGAGATAGATTATACTCAATTACTAACAGTTGGAATAGGAAGGGATGAGATAAAAGTGGTTATGTATAACCCATCTACAGGAAAATCCTCATGAATAGATGGTATTCCTGTGGAAGTTTGGAAGTTAGGAGGGAAAAACTGATAAAGATCTGGAAGGGTTTGTTTAACAGTATTTTTAGAGGGGGAGAAGTTCCAGCATCCTGGAAGAAAGTGGTGGTAATGGTAATACCTAAACAGGGTAAAGATCCATCAGACCCTGCTTCATACAGGCCCATTTCAATACTAAACCAGGATTATAAAGTGTTTATGTCTATAATGGCTAAAAGAATGGTAAAAGTGATACCAGAATTGATAGATATGGATCAGTGTGGCTTTGTGGAGGAGAGGCAAACATTTGATAATATTAACAGAAATTGATGATCCAGAGGGAAGCAGAATGTAAGAAAGTACCACTTTTATTGGTGGGTCTTGATGCAGAGAAAGTATTTGACAGAGTAGACTGGGACTTCATGAGCAGGGCAATGGAAGCATTTGCTTTCCTAGATACAATTATAAGGTTAATTAGAAGAATATATGAGGGATTGTAGGTGTGAATTAAAGTGTGTGGGGTGCTTTCCAATAATTCCTGCTTGAGTAGAGGAACCAGGCAGGGTTGTCCACTTTCCCTTTTGTTGTTTGCATTATATTTAGGACCACTGGCAAAGAAAATAAGGGACTCAGAAATTCAAGGATATAATTGGTATGGTAGTCAGGAGAAGCTGGCTCTATTTGCAGATGATATTATTCTATATATGACAAAACCATAAAGAGACATTACAGTGTTGTGGAACAGTTTAAGACGGTTTCAAATCTTTTCAGGATACAAAATTAATGAAGCTAAAACAAAGGCAGTAGCAGTAAATTATGTACCCACACACAAATTGGTTCAATAATATCTATATTTATGGGGACATTATAAAATCAAGTATTTAGGAGTATGGATTAGAAATTACTCTGGTGGCAGCTAAGGATATGTGGGAAGAGACTAAACAGAAGATAATACAAACATTGAGAAACTGGAAGTTTTGTTATATGGATATGGATACCAAGATACAAGCCATTAAAATGTTTTTAGTCTTTTTAGTCTTATACACAGGTCATGCATACTTTTATCAACTGGAAGAGAAACTGTGGACAGCAATTAAAAAAGAGTTGAAGGATTTTATTTGGAAAGGGAAGATAGCAGGGGTCAAGTGGGATAAGCCAATTCTACCAATAGAACAAGGTGGACTAGGATTACTTATTTGAGGGGGTATTTTAGAGCAACACAGTTAAGGCTATTATACATAGCACATGCAGAAAACTATAATTCAAGGTGGAAAGGGATGATGATGTAGGGAGAAAGCTCAAAAAATAAGGAGAGATTGTGATTTTGGATGCAGACCCTTAAGGAGAACAACCAAAATCATACAGAGTATTATATTCATAAAATAGCAGGGAGTATTCTAAGAACCAAGCAATATTAGAAATACGAAAAGAGATTTTGACGATAGGGTTGACTGTGGTCAGGGATACAAATAATAGGCAAGAGGGGGCTAGAATTTATTGGAGACAATTGGCAAAGGAACCAAGGTATTGGGAACAAATAACTAGAAAGGGAAAGGTAATAGAATGGGAAGAGGCCAAAAATGTATTTGGACTGCAGGTTAGACATTGCCTTCCCTATCAAGGATTGATATCAGTGTATAGGCAAAGAGAAAGAAATAGGGGGCTCCTAAATGAAAGACCAGCACTGGTAGAGTTTTTAATAGAATGTAGAACAGAAGCTGCCATTAAAAAAGGAATAATTAGTAAAGCATATAAAATACTGCATGATAATTACAAGAATCAATCAGAGGAACTTAGAAAGGATTGGGAAGAGAGATTGGATAAGGAATTCACAAAGAGACAATGGGGGGATATATGTATATCTCCCAAATATTCAACAAAGTCTAGAAGATTTAAGATCATTGCCTGGAAATGTTTACACAGGTATTTTATACCCCAAGTAGACTCCAAAGAATTTTTTCCTCAGGTGGATAGGAAATGCTGGAGGTATGATGTGCAAGAAAGAGGCAGCTGTGAGCATGTTTTTTGGAGGTGTGATGAGCTGGCAGACTTTTTGGACTCAGTGCAGGTCGCTCTGTCAGAGATGCTGGTGGGTGGATTGGACTGACTGGGGAGATGATTTTTTGAGTTATGCTACAGAATCGGAATTGCCTAGACATAGTAAAGCCTTGCTGAGTCTAATTATGCTGGCTGCCAAAAAAGCAATTACTAGAAAATGGTAACCAAAGTCTAGACCAACTTTAGTAGAAGTAGTGAATATAGTAACTGAGATAAAACAATTGGAATTGGGATATTTAGAAAAGGGAAGGAGCAAGCTACATAGAAAAAAATGGGAATTGTGGGAAAAGTATATGCGGAGCATGAATGAGGTCTAAGTGGCAGGATTTGAATGAGCTACATAATGCTTAACTGACAATGACTAGAATGTTTATAAGTGATTAGTAATGTTTACAACTACAGCTGTTTCAATGGTGTCTCTCATGTAAACTGTTTACAACTAAAGTGATTTCAATGTGTATGTTTTTCATTTATATAAATGTAATATTGCCTTTGTCACATGTGGAAATTTAATAGAGATGTTATGAGGAAAAAAAAAGATTCTCAAAAATAAATTACCCTGTCTTAAAACACTCCTACATCTGGAACATGTTCATGTATGTATAGTTACAGAGATATGGTTTAAAAGTGCTACCAGTCTTGGGGGAAACTGCCATACTGTTTCCATATTTGTTAAGGACTAGATCACATCTAGAAAAATACCCAGAGAACCACAAATTGAGCTCCCAGAAATTCAGTATACCATTGACAGGCTACCATTTTATAGCATGGTACAGAGCCCCATCCATGTCTCAAGAAGATTATGTTAGATTCCTGGAAGCTTTAGAAGAAATTCCCATACCCAGATGTGATGATATGAGGTATTGCCAGCTATGCCAGGAGAAGTAGGGCAGTGGATGTCTAACATATGCCAGCATAGCTAGCTGAAGTTTAGTAAAAATTATATGTCATTTGTATATCACACTGATATGTGCAGGTGCTTGTGTTAAAAAATGCATTTGTAAAGCTACTTGTTTTAAAAATGTACCAGCACTGGGTCCTGCTGAACAGAAAAAAGAAATACACCTGTATGTCAGACTAGATTATAACTGTTGAAATTAATATTGTAATAGAGGATACTGGAAGAGAGGAGGTTAAGTTCAGCCCCAGCTAACGTTTAGAAAAATATCCTGGAATTAAATTACTTAATTTAGGCCATAACAATTGTATCTCACAGGTCTCACTGCAGACAGAAACGAAAAGTCTGTACTAGGAAGCCTTCTGTATTTCTTTTGGGGGTGAACTAACTGCTACTCTGGAAGGGTGGAAGTTTGAAATTGTTTTATGACTTCCAGAAGGTGCAACCAATCTTAGCAAAGCTATTGGTGTGTAAGGTAACACATCTGTGCTACATCCTGGCAGCTTCTAGTAAAGCGGGGTAGCATGCAAATCAGAAGTCAGATGACCAGATGTATGTGATATCATTCTGTAATCCAGCATAAAAATGATGTTTTAATACTAGATGAGACTGAAGTCTCAGGGCAGCCTGTTTTTTGGAGCCTGACAAAGAAGGACCCCTCACTTTCTTCATCTTGCCTTACTCAAGTAAGTGGCCAGGGAATAGTAATTCTTTAGATCAGTCAGGAAAATATAGTGAGATTAGTTAAACACTATTTTTCTGTATTTCTGTTTAAATGTTCACCTGTGTTATTTTAATATTTCCTGTTAATGAAACTCTAGTGTTTATTGTAAATATATATTCTGTATTTTCATGTTCTTTTATTATTTATTATTAGATATATTTAAACTTTTCATTGTTTTCTGGTCCTTTAGTGAATATTGTAACCTTTGAGAGTACTTATATCTATTTGGTGACTCTGTGGCCACTCCTGAAAGCCTTACTACATTGGTCAAACAGTATAATTTATATTAATAGTAAATTCACTCAGTATAATTGGGTACCCTTGTAAGAGCCTTAGAGTAGCTGGCTTTGAAGTGTTTGGTGGCAGTGTACCTACCTTATAGTGTGGACAGTAGGATGCATAGCTGTTAAATCTGTGCCAGTCTTGTGTGTGTGTGTGTGTGTGTGTGTGTGTGTGTGTGTGTGTGTGTGTGTGTGTGTGTGTGTGTGTGTGTGTGCATGTGTGTGTGTGTAAATCTCAGAGTGTGTGTGTGTGTGTGTGTGTGTGTGTGTGTGTGTGTGTGTGTGTGTGTGTGTGTGTGTGTGTGTGTGTGTCAGCTGCTTGGAGGAGGGACACAAAGCACTGGTTTCACAGAGAGGGTGCTGGAGGACTTGTCTTGGACACTCAACTGGGGACTCAAGTCTTCAGATGTGCCAGTGGGGAGTCTTACTGGGAACCTGGAGAAAGAGAGAGAAAGCCAGACCCTGAACTGAATGTGTTCCCTGTGTGTTCTTAAGGGAAATTGTGCTTGATGCAGAGAACTGCAATCTGGAAATACTGTGTGTATCTATTTTTATTCCAAGTGGATGTCCCTCTCCAGTGTCAGTGGTTAGGATTCAGGCTACTTGATTACTGTCCCAGAGAGCGAACGTCATATATTGGTGGCAGTGGTGGGATATTAATTGAACTTCTGTAGTCTGTAGGCATTTGTCACTGAAGGTGTGTGTATACTCAGCAGTCACAAGGTAAACCTTCAGAGTTTCATAATCACAACAGTTTTATTTATTTTTGTTAGTTTAGGTTATTTAGGAAAAGTAAGCAAAGATGTCAGCAGAGGATTATGGCAAGCTGATAATTGGCCAAGTTGTATGAAACCAAAGAGCTGTTGCATGCCAACCTGACTAAAGAGGAAATGATTTTAGCCTTAGTCACAGCTCAGACCAGCAACCAGGAGAATAACCAGTCTGGTGATGGAAATTTGCAGTCCTCAGAAACAGGACAGCTCACCTTTTCCTTAGCGAATCCAAAAACTCCAAGGAAAGGGTGCCACAGAACCAAGAACCGGTAAAACCACAACAGGCACCCAAAGAGGCAGGAGATAATAATAAAACACAAGCCTGTAGGTGTAGGCAGCATCAGGTTTAATCACATAAACGCCACACAATACAAAGCGTTTTCGTCCACCAGACTTCTTCAGATGTAAAATGAATGAATGAAGGCTGTGCCTGCTTATATACCCCTCCCAATTTAATTAATAGTTAAAACAATTGTTTAATTGACACCAATTTAATTCTATAACAAAAATGTTCGTGACAACCTACCAACTTGCCACAAATACAGATGAAAATGGATAACAGATAAAAACATGCACATTTTTTTTAAAAAGAACTTAAAATAAATGTATAAATACTAAAACCATCACAATGTGTTGGACAGATAAATAAACTTGAATCAAAAACCAACAAAAAGAACTTGCAAAACAATATATATATATACTTATTTTATAGTTTTGCAGCTCTCATTTTTAAAATAGGGGCAATGGATATTTATTCATTCAGCCCTGGGAATCTATTGGCTCCCAATAACAACTGCCAAAATATTTCTCTCACCTCTATCCTATTTTCCCACGCCCCCCCCCCCCTCACATCACATTGTTTTTATCTATTTTCATCTGTATTTGTGGCAAGTTGGTAGGTTGTCACAAACATTTTAGTTATAGGATTTAATTGGTGTCAATTAAACAACGTATACAACAAAACATATACAAAAGGCGGATGAAAGTGTGTGTGATTATGTTGCTGAGTTAAGTTCTTTTCATAGGTGAGAGAGTGGGTGTCAGATCACCACTTTTGAAAGGCTGGAAGACTTTTTGGTAAGAGAACAAGCCCTTAGCACTTTGCCTGAGGCCATGAGAATCTGGTTGGCAGACTGGGAGTGTAACTCTGCAGATGAGTTGGGGAAAAAAGGGGATCTCTACTTAGCAAGCAAGGCACCACTGCACAGGAAGAAAATACCCAGAGCTGCACATGGATATAAGGGAACCCATGGTGGGCAGAGTAAAGCATTCCAACAGAGTCCACTATGACAGGGGGAGCCACTAGTTCAGGTACACGGCCAGGATCAAGGGTTAAATGTTTTAAATGTAACCACTGAGGCCATGTATCATGTAGATGTCCATAGAGGCAAAAGATGGGGGAGCCAGCAAATGGGAATAACAGTATGCCAGTGGTAAGTTGTCTGGAGACAAAAGGGGTGTCAAACTGTCAACAGCGTTTATTTCCAATGTTAGTGGATGGAAAACAGGCCACTGCTAAGAGAGACACAGCATGTGACATAATCATTGTGATGCCTGCAATTGTAAAAGTGGAGCAGTACTTGCTTGGACAGTCCACTCCAGTCAGAACTTTAGGAGGGGCCCAATTCCAAATGCCTTTGGCCAGGTTTCACCTTGACTGGGAAGGTGGAAAAAAAAGCAAGCAAGTAGGTGTGTTTGAGGAAATCCCTGTAGATGTCTTAATAGGAAATTATTTTGATAATGCAGTACCTTTTGTCCATGCAGTTACTCACAGTCAGGCTTGGAGACAGGCATGGTGGGTCTGGTAGCCTGGGGAGACCTCAGACAGACCCCACACCTGAAGCCAGGGCTAGTGAAGTGGCTATTTCATGGAGGGAGCTACCCTATAACAGTGAACCTGAAGGTGAGCCACAGCTGCTGGTAGGTACTGATGTTCCCTTGGACAGAGTGACTGCAAAGACAGAAGTGAGTAGTAGTAGTATGCAGGTTGACAGTGAGGCACAGCTGTCAGAGGATACCAGACTTCTTGTGGAAATGGAACTGGGAAGGGTCACAAAGATAGAGTACAGACAGGCTCAACTCTCGGACCCTACTCTAAGAGGCTTGAGGGAGTTAGCTAAGGAAGCACCTGATTGTCAAGGAAAAGTGGAGTCTGTATACTGGAACAAAGGGTTACTGTATAGGGAGTGTACCTCTGAAGGAGGGTTAGATGATGAGGGAATACAGCAGTTGGTAGTGCCTAGAACCTATCATCTGGCAGTTCTAACCATAGCCCATGACATTCCTTTTGCAGGTCATGGGCATAAAGTGTACCAAGAGATGTGCTATCCAGAGCTTTTATTGGCCTGGGATTGCAAGGGATGTAGCAAGGTACTGCAGGACCTGTGAGCAGTTCTAAAAGTAGGCAAGGCAGGAGACAAGGTCAAAGCTCCTTTTATGTCTTTGCCTATGCTTGAGGAGACATTTCAGAGAAGTAGCTATGGGTATTGTGGGACCTCTGAGTATCCCAACCTCCACAGGGAAGAAGTATACCCTGGTGGCAGTAAAGTATGCTACTAGATATCCTGTAGTGGTGGCTCTGTCATCCACCGAGACAGAGAAGCTGGCAAATGCTTTGTTAGATATTGTCAGTAGGGTAGGTTTTCAGAAAGAAATACTGACTGACAGAGGTGTCAATTTCATGTCCTGGCTTTGTCTGTGGAAGCACTGTGGGGTGAAGCACCTAAAGACCACCCCTTACCATCCCAGACTAATGGTCTTATGGACAGGTTAAACCCTACACTAAAGACCATGCTACAGGCATTTGCAGAACAGTTTAAGAGAGAGTGGGACAAATAGTTGCCCCATCTGCTGTTTTCATACAGGGAGGTACCCCAGGAATCCACAGGTTTTTCATCCTTTGAGTTGTTGTACGGGCATAGGGTGAGGGAGCCTTTAGATTTGACCTGTGATGAGTGGGAGGGTGAGTGCAAATCCCACAAGAAGTCTGTTGTTGTAGCATATGTCCTAAACCTCAGGACAAGGCTTAGGGAGCTCATTGATTTGGCCCAGGAGAACCTGGCAAGAGCCCAACAGCAGAAAATGTCTGGTTTGACAGGAATGCTCAAGCCTGAGAGTATGCTGTGGGATAGCAGGCTATGGATCTCATTGTTGTCAGACACAATAAGTTGTAGGCAGCTTGAGAGGGACACTTCAAAGTGGTAAGGAAGATCAGTGATATTAATTACATGGTACAACTGCTAGGGAGGAGGTAGGGCACAAATTGTACCACGTTAACATGATGAAGCCTTACCACGATAGGGAGGCCCTTGTGCTAAGTATTTACAGCATGTGGCAGGAAGAATCTGAGGGAGATCTATGGCTACATCAAGCCAGCCAGCAAAATGCCAAGTTATTAAGGTGGAGCCTAGGGTTGCAGGCATATGACATGACAGAGGAGCACTGTAGTGGTGTCAGCAATGCCAATGCAGATGGGTTCTCAAGACAGGGTATGGATTAATGTATTCACAAACAGGCTCACCCCTCACAAACAATGTTTTTCCAGGGTCACTTGAGAAACTAGCTTGAGTCTTCAAAGTCGGGGAGATCTGACAATATGAGGTATTGCCAGCTATGCCAGGAGAAGTAGGGCAGTGGATGTCTGACATATGCCAGTGTAGTTAGCTGGAGTTTGTTAAAGAATTATATGCCATTTGTATATTAAATTGATTTGTATAGATGCTTGTGTTGAAAAATGTATTTGTAATGCTGCTTGTGCTAAAAATGTTCCAACAATGGGTCCTGCTGGACAGAAAAATGAAATACACCTGTATGTCAGACTGTATTATGACTGTTGAAATTAATATTATAACAAAGGATACTGGAATAGAGAAGAGGTTAAGCTCAGCCCCAGCTAACTTTTAGGAAACTATCCTGACAGTAAATTACTTAATTTATTTATTATTTATTTATTATATATATATTTATTTTATATTTGTTGACCGGGTTTGTCCGACTGGGCTACAATTGCCCATTTTCAGTGGAGGCCCGAGGAGAAAAGCTCCAACAGAAAAATAGAAATTTTACATATTGAATACATATAGAATACATTCATCAGTACCACACATTACTGCATTACAGTGTCAAACATTACACTGTGGCAAGTGAAATACATATAGAAATGCATTAATCAGAGGGATAGATTCATAATTACATATTATATACATAATAGTGCAATAGTTACATAGCTGAAATATTTTACTAGTTATGTTTATACAGTGATGTAGCAACAGGAGAAGATAAAGTAGTAAGTTTGTTTATTGAAGGGAAGGAAGAGAAAAGGGAAGTAGAAAGTTACAGGGGAGTGTTTACGGGGGATAATTACATTGGCATGTCCATTTTTCTTCAAGGTATTTTGTGTAGCGGTTTTGAATTGAATGGGATGTTCAAGGGATGTTATATCCTAGTGGTAGGCTATTCCAGGCCTTGGAAGGGTTAAAGCTATAGACTGGGTGACCAATTTTGGTCCTCAGTTTGTAGATTTTTAGTAGGCCTTCTTCAGAACTGTGGAGTAATCTAGTGGGTACGTAATGAGAAATTAGAAATGAGATAGTTGGACAGAAAGAGGGTTTGTACAGAATGGAGTGAATAATCTGAAACTGATTATACTGAAGCAGGTTAGGTAATTCTAGACAATTTAGTTCTTTTAATGAGAGACAGTGATGGGACTTGTAAGAATTTTGGGCAACAAATCTGGCAATCCTGTTATCAGTTGTTTCTACTGGCAATCCTGTTATCAGTTGTTTCTAACTTGTTTAGTAGTCCAGTGTTGAGGCTGGTGAGAATTTGGAAGCTATAGAGTAAAGTGGGTAAGAGGTAGGCATTTGAAAGGGTTAGTTTTGCTGTTTTGGTAAGATATTTTTTGTTTCTGTAGAGGAGACCTAGCTTGAGATGTGTTTTTCGGATACAATTATTGACATGTAAATCAAAGGTTAGTCTATCATCAATAGTAACATCTAAGAGTTTTGTACTTGTGTCCACCTGTATTTGAGTATTATTTTGTGACAATTTGGAGAAGGAAGACTTTATGTGGTTAACGTTTTTAGGGAGAAAGAGTAGTAATTTGGTTTTATTTGGATTAAGGATAAATTGATTTTCAGATAGCCAGTTTTCTACAGAGTTAAAAGAGGACTGTGTGTGTGATTTTAGTTGAGTTAGTGATTTGGCAATAGTGATAAGTATAGAATCATCTGCATATTGTATCAGTGAGGATCCAGGACAGGAAAAGTAGAGAAGGTTGGTAAAGATGTTAAAAAGAAGTGGCCCAAGGATGAAGCCTTGTGGAACACCCATTTTAACAGGAAGAAGAGGGGAGAAAGCTAAGAGCCATTTGACTGATTGGAGTCTATCAGAGAGATAGCTGTTAATTAAGGCCATAAAGATTGTATCTCACAGGTGTCAATGCAGAGAGACAAAACATCTGTACTAGGAAGCCTTCTGTATTGTCCTTGAGGTGAACTAATTGTACTGTGTAAGGGTTGAAGTCTGACATTGTTTTATGACTTCCAGATGCTGCAACAGATCTTAGCAAAGCTCTAGGTGTGTAAGGTAACATATGTGCTAAATCCTGTCAGTTTCTAGTAAAGGGGGTATTATGGGAACCAAATGTTAGATGATCAGATGTATGTGATGTTAATCTGTAATCCAGCACAAAAATGATTTTTTAATACTAGATGAGACTGAATTCTCAGGGAAGTCTGTGTTTTGGAACTTGACAAACAAGGATCCCTTGTCTTCCTCATCTTGCCTTGCTCTAGTAAGTGACCAGGGAATAGTAATTCTTTAGATCAGTCAGGAAAATATAGTGAGATTAGTTAAGTACTGTTTTTCTGTAGCTGTGTGAATCTGTTCAATTGTGTTATTTTAATATTTCCTGTGATTGAAACTCTGGTGTTTATTGTAAATATGTATCCCATATTTTCATATTCTTTTATTATTTACTATTAAATATATTTAAAATTTTCATTGTGACTGGTCCTTTAGAGAATATTTTAACCTTTGAGAGTACTTATATCTATTTGGTGACACTGTGGCCACTCCTTAAAACCTTACTGCATTGGTCAAACACTATCAATTGTATTAATATTAATTTTACTCAGTATAATGGAGTACCCTTTTAATAGCCTTATAGTAGCTGGCTTTGGACTGTCTGGTGGCAGTATAACTATGTTATAGTCTGGGCAGAAGGGGGCATAGCTAGTAAATCTGTGCCAGCCTTTCCCATGTGTGTATCTGTGTGTGCAAGTCAAATCACAAAGGTTGTGTCATCTGCTTGGACCAGGGACATGAAACACTGTTTTCACAGAAAGGGTGCTGGAAGACTTGGCTTAGACCCTCAGCTGAGGACTCAACTCTACAACTGTGCCAGTGGGGAATCTTATTGGGGACCTGGAGAGAGAGAGAGAGAGAGAGAGAGAGAGAGAGAGAGAGAGAGAGAGAATCTCAGACCCTGGACTGAGTGTGTTCCCTGTGTGCTCTTAAGGGAAATTGTGCTTCATGCAGAGAGCTGTATCTTGAAATACTGTGTGCATCTGTTTTTATCACAAGTGAACATCACTGTCCAGTGTCAGTGGTGAGGATTCAGGCTCCTTGATTACTGGTCCAGAGAGGGGACATCACATCAATGACTCCATAATCTTAGGTGACTTCATTTTCCAAGCCAAAGACTGGAGCACCTATAACTCTAATGTAAGGTATGCCTAGCGAATATTGGATCTGATGAATAGGAACTCCTTCAGTCATTGAATGAGCAAACCTACTACTGGCCAAAATATTCTGGATCTGGTCCTCTCTAATATTGCCTCTACTTGTTCCATTACCTTAAGCTGTCATTCTCCAGTTTAGTCAGACCATAAACTAGAGAAATCTACACTCAAAACCACCATACCCCCTGTTATTAATGCATCCATATTTAAGGACTTCAAAAGATAGTGCAATCTTCACATACAAAGCACCTATTCAACACCACTCATCCCAGAATCCCTTACATTCTCATCATCAGTAAAGAACAAGTTCTTAAGGTGTTATCAAAAAAACAAGCACCTTCTCCAAGAGTCCAGAAAACATACTTGGATGCCTACTAAACAGTGTCAAGAAGGCTGTAGCCAAACCTTTGCAGCTCAACCCAAGCTTAGTCATTGGCTATGTTCCTAAATCCTAGTGCATTGCTGTGGTTATACTCATCCAAAAAGAAGCTGATTCCATTGGCAATGGATCTATGTGACAAGAAAGGTAAGGAAAAAGCTGCTTAGAAAAGGTATACCACCTTTCACTTTATTTGTCCTCTAGTCCTTTTAAGGGCTGGGGGCTTTATCCTTTCATCACTCTGTATGTATGAACTAGGGGTTTGGGGTTGGCACATTTGGTATTGCTCAGTTATAGGCAAAGGCAGCAATATTTAAGCCACTCTGCTTGACTGGATATGAGTGCGGAAGTTGTTTCCAGTGCCATTGGGTCTGTGTAACAAGAACATTACGGAAGAAGTTGTTTAGAAAAGGCATACTGCCTTTCACCTCATTTTCCCTCATGTCCTTTTAACAGCTAAGAAATTTATCTTTTCTTTACTCTTTGTGTAGGAACTAGGGGTGTGCATGTTTGGTAGTACCGAAATACAGGGAACGATAGCAATATTTAAGCCACTGTGTTCAAGTGGACACATGAAGAGCAGACATCTTTTTGTGTCTTGCATTAACACAAGGATGCAATAATGTGCTTTGTGCATCTTTATGTGTTAGGTATGTTGGGAATGGAGGAGTGGAGAAAAATGAGAGGTAGATGTTAGTATTTAGTAATTTTTGCAGCTTAATTCTGTTTTTCTAGCTACTACAGGGGTAAGGGATAACTTTTGTTTAAAGGATCTGTTGGAAAGCATTTTTGACCCACTGTAGTAAGTGTTTGATTTTTGATAATAAACTTGAAGGGTGGAATATGTGAAAAAGAATATATCAAATACAGGCAGAACATGATGTTAGAGCCTAATTATAATCAGAATACAGTACTAATGGTGATGACATGGTTAAGAGGGAGATAGGTATTCACATGGAAAATGATAATATGAAAGTTCATCTATTCCCTGAAGTTAAAATCTTGAAGAACAGGGAGGTACAAACAGTTACTATGACAGCTTTGGTATTGGTTATTTTATTGAAATAGCTTTCTGTCTTCTGCTATATAAGTCCAGCAGCTGCATGGGTTGGCACTTGTCTCAGCACAGTCCCAGAGAGTTAGGTTAGCTGCCTCTACTCTACTGGTCTACAGAAAGTGTCTGTGTGGTTCTACAATGCTAAGTTAAAAATTCAACTATATTTGCACTCGTGACTGAATATTTTTAAACAGCTGCATTTTGTACTGTTCAGAATTGTTCTATATACTTGTGATTGCCTGATTTATTTATCTGCTGCTTCTTGTTTAAATTGCTTACCAATTACCTTTCTACTGCTGCACTTGTGTTCACTGTAGTGTAGACTTGATTCAGACATGCTGAATCTAGTGTGTTTGTTTGCATAGCTTGAGCACTAGACCAGGAAATCTTCCTTAGAGAGGCCCCCCATGTATCCTTGTGGCAGGAGTGTGCAGTATGGACTAATCTGATTGCAGGTTATTGAAACATGGCTCAGCTTTGAGCTTTGGTATTGGTTATTTTATTTAAATAACTTTCTCACATCTCCTACATAAGCCCCATGGCTGAGCACTGCTCACCATTGAGCACTATTGGATACAATTGGGGGTAATAGATGCAAAACTTTTTGATCGCTAGTTTTTCCTTAGTACTCTCCTGCTTGCTAGTTCTCCCTCAACAATCTACTAGTGCCATACTGAAAGATTCTCAAAATTGTGCTTTACTGACAGGTGACATATTCGGAGAAGCCCCTTGAGGTACCAACACAAGTCTTAATCACCAATCCTCAACCACCTATCCTTAGTTTTGTCCACTTCACCTGCTCTCTACTTTACCAATCTTTCCTGCCCTCTCCTTGTTTCTGACCTCAGTTTCCTGACATCATGAACAGACAATTTCCCACAGCTTCTGCAGCAAGCCTGATTGACATGGGCATCCTTAGGCAATGTAGCAATTGCCTCATATACACTGACAATCGTTTCCTTCTAGTTCATGCAAACACAATATGTGAAAGCTCTATCAAGAACCTAGACTCCAGACTCTATTGTGTACCAGTCAATAAATCTGACACTGAGATAGCTGTAGCACACACACCTCCCGTCCTGCACCAGCCAAACCAACAATACATAAACCGACATATGCAGAGGTCTTCACCAGTAGCCTACCTAAACATCAGAGACCTCCAAAACACAAGCACACTTTCCACAAAGCATCCAGTGCAGAACACAATACACATACCAGCTCAAGCACCAGTCTCTCGCCTACCACGCCCTTAAGGCAGAACACCAAGCCAAACATCTTAGTCATTGGTGATTCCATTTTGAGACACACAGATGCCGCATTCACTAGGTTAGATAAGGAAAAGGTCACAGTCAGTTGTCTTTTGGGTGCCAGGATCCATCACATCACGCACACATTCAAGTCACTCAGCAACTAGTACTGTTATGACTCCTTCATGGTTCATATTGGTGTGAATGATTTTGAGACATACCTCACTGGACTATATGAAGAGAGATTACATGACTCAGACGGGTATGTCCCTAGCCTTAAACAGCATTTTACCTGCACCAAGAATGATACCACATTGCAAACAAAAAATGATTGACTTCAGCAATTGGCTTAGTTTCTGGTGTCATTCTAAGGGGATCCAATACCTGTCAGCCTGGGATGACATGATCGGCAGACATGCTACTTTGCCAGAGAGGTCCTTCATCTGTCACCCCTGAGATTTTGGTTATTGGCTAAGGCTCTTGCACCCCCATAGTGCCTTTTTTAGGCAGTGCCACAACAATAAAGTTTCTGACTTAAAATTACCAGCCAATCAGAAACTCAAGGTTATACTGCTTAATGCTAGGAGTCTAAATGTGAAACTGCACTCACTGGAAGCAGTCCTCACCCTGGAAAATGTTGACATTTGTGCAGTCACTGAGACCTGGTTTAAAGCCATGGAAAGTATCCCAGCCATACCAGGTTATAATTCCTTCAGTACATTCAGACCTCAATCTGAAGGAGTAAAAACTAAAGGTGGTGGTGTATCTATACTAATCAAAGACAAATACACCTCCAGATTGGTTAAACAGAGTGACCCTCTTGAATTACTCCAGGTGCAACTAACTGTTGGTAACAGCAATCCTCAAGTCATTGCCAGCTATAGGACACCCTCCATGAACCAGGATACCCACTCCACTTACTTGAATCTACTTGAGTCCATTAAGCTACAACCAAATACCCTTGTATTGGATGTCTTCAATTAACCATCCATAAACTGGGCTAACAACACGTGCACAAATACATTCACCCAAAGGTTCCTGGACTTCATTAACTCCAATGCCCTGGACATGAGCATCTTCACAACTGTATTAACTCTGTGGTACCTGTTATGACCAAAACTAGATCCTCAAATGAGCCTGGTGGACATCTGCCATAAACAGGCTGCACAATAGGAGATAGAAATTACTGTCTAAGGATAGGAAGGAATGGTCTCAAAGCTGGATACATTCCCTCCTTAACTTAAATAAGCAAATAAGGCATCTTGTAAAGTTATCTAAAGCCAACTATGAATCTAAATTAGTGTCCCAAACTAAGGACAACCATAAGGCATTCTTTAGTTACATCCATAATCTAAAAGGAAAAGACCACTTCTGTGCAAAACTTGTAGTTAATGGTCCTACATACACAGAACCTGTGGATATAGCCAACCTGCTGGCTGATAGGTTTAGTATAAACTTCACTCCCTTATCCCTTCCAAGTATACCCCAAAGCATCCCAACCATCTGTCCCCCACCTAGTATCTCCAAGGAGCAGGTCTTAAACACCCTCGCCAAAGCCAAAACAACACAGCTTCTATGGGACCTGATAACATCCCAGGCTGTGTTGTAAATGGATTAAAGCAGGAATTAGCAACACCACTCAGTACCCTTTTCAATCATAGTTTAAGCACTGGGTTTGTTCCAAATGAATGGAAAACAGCCGCTGTCATCCCCCTATTTAAAGGGGATGCTTCCACAGATCCTGGGAACTACAAACCCATCAGTCCAGCTAGCCTTATCTGTAAGGCCATGCAGTGTGTCATCATGGACTTTATCAATAAAGATATAGGTAATCTCCAAACGCTTGACCCTGCCCAGTTTGAATTTGTCAAGGGGCGATCATGCCTGTTAAACTTGGTGGACTTCTTTGAGACAGTCACCAAGGCCCTAAACAAGGGTAAAACTGTACATACAGCCTATCCAGATCTAGCCAAGGTGTTTGATACAATCCCCTCAGGCATTATTGATGAGCTTACCCAGCTGGGTATCAACCCATATATTGTTAGGTGGGTTGCCAACTGGCTCACTGATAGAATGCATACAGTCAAAATAGGAAACTCCTCCTCCTCCACCAGGCCAGTAACCAGTAGAGTTCCACAGGGTTCAATTCTGGGGGGCCCCTACTGTTCGGAATCTACTTCTCAGAAATACAGGCCAAAACTAAAGGTCTGTGGCTGACTAAATTTGCAGATGACTGCAAACTAGAAACAATCATTGTGTCCCCTAATGATGTCAATATCCTGCAAGAAGGACTTACACTGACTAACGACTGGTGCCAAAGTCATGGACTTAAACTCAATACAAAAAAATGCATTATCATCCCTTTCACTAAGGCAATGTTCCTACAGATTACCACATTAACAGCAACACCCTAAGCATGCAATCTGTGTTGATAACCCTGGGCATGCATATTGATAGTAACCTTACCTTCAATCACCACGTCTCTCCAGTGGTAAGAAGGGCATTCTATATTGCCCACCTCAGCAAGGGTATTGCCTCCAGAAAGAGTGAAGTCTGAAACCCCTGTACTCCTCCGTCATCAGACCAGTAATAGAATACAATGCTTCCTTTGGTATGTACCTTTCCAGGCACCTGCAGCAACTTGAGAGTCCACAGAGGTTTCTCAGAAAGAAAATCCAGGGTCTTCAGTGCATGTCATACGTGGACAGACTGAAATTACTGTAATTTTGCTAGGTGTCATACAGACAGCTCAGGGTCAGCCTGTGCCTTGCATATAGAGCAATCTCCAACCCTGCATTATTGGAAATGCTGCACATCCATAAGTCTAATAGCAAGCGTGTCACATGCTCTAAGGACCTAAACCTGCTATGTGACACCAACAGAACTTGCTGGAGAGACAGATTTGTCTCTCAAAGGTTACCTCATTTCTGGAACAGGCTTCCAAGTTCTTGTCAAACTAAGTCCCTCGTTGACCCTATTTTAGCGTAATTTGGACAATTGGATGAGCAACCATAAATTCACCCTAGGGATTCTACCTGTATCCCTCCTGGAAAGGTGAAATAGGTGCTGAGGCTAGTGTCTGCTCAAAATACTCACTCTTGGGAATAGGGTTTCAACTTGGCTAGGATTGTAAAGGCCCTAGGGCCATTAGCCTAGTAATCTACTATGATCCTATGAACCAAAAAATATTAACACTGTAATAGTGATAAATAGGCACCTGGGCAAAAATGAGGGCTTATGTAGTATGTCTTTAAATGAGCCAGACATCAGGTATCTTACAGTTAGTGAATGTGATACGAGCAGCAGGGAAAGTTTGATTAGTGATCCTTATGATATGAGCAGCAGGGAAGGTCTGATCAGTGATTGTTGTACTAACAATCATGAGGAAGAAGCAGTGCTTGTTTCAGAAACAGGAAGTGAAAACAATGAGTAGACATTGCATGCTGAAGTGTTAGCCTTAGTTAGGGGAACAGGGATACAAAGAAGAAACTGACCCTGTTAGCCTTTAGCTGTATGGTTTTGAGGGATTAAGAAAAAGAAGAGGAAGGGCTTTAGTGAGACCATGTTAGTTGTCATGTGTAAGGGCAACGGGGGAGAAAGGAAAACTTGACGGATAGATGTGGTGTTAGTGATTGTTCTTAGAGCAAAAACATCCTTGTTGCTGGTGATTCTATGATCAAGGGTGTAAGAAACTACTATACTTAACTACCACAGACCCTTACCTCTGTGAACTTCACTCACCTAACCCCTGACAATTGGGACAACTCAGGATAAATATGGCTAGGCTTGTAAGGGCACTAGGGCCATTAGCCTATAATCTCCTATGAATGTATGAACCTATAAACCTATAAATGTATTACCAACATCTATGTGTAGTAAAGAGAAAAAATATGGTTGTGTTACACTGTGGGTTTAATGATATGGAAAAAAACAAATTCACACTATTTAATTTCATTATTAAGGAGATCATTAACTTGAGGAAATGGGTGAGATTTGAACTAGCTCTCTGTGATGTCATACCAGTATTAAGATAAAACCATACTTTAATAAAGGTTGCAAGAAATTTACAAATAATATCAGGAGATTGTTGTATACAGCAACCATAAAATCTGTTACATTATGAGAAGAGAAGGCTGGTAATTCCTTTTTATTTGGGCATGATTGCATCCATTAAACCTAACTAAAGAAAGTTCAAAAATATGTGAATATTTAGGGTGTTTTAGAACATATGATAAAGGTGTATGTGAAAAAGTTGGGGCCAGTTATTTAAAGCTGTTTTAGTAAGATGTGAAAAGTCCTAACAACAAATTTGCTTCTTTGGAAACCAGAGCTAGGTTGGGTGGTCTGGATGTTATTTTTTGTTACTGAAAATTGGTTTACAGAATTCCACAGACTTTTGAATTTACCTGCTTATAAACATTATCACAAGTTTTGAAGGCAAAAAGGGATGTGGAGTCAGTGTGTGTGTCTGTGAAATTTGACTCTTACTTAATTTGCAGTGAACAGTTCGGAATGATTGCTGTAAACATTTAAAAAAGAGGGGTATGTTAAAATGTGTTTATTTTATATGCCCCCAAACCAGCACAGGGAGAAAATAAGTGGACTTAGTAAAGTTTTAACATCTTACTTCTTGAATAATTTTGACATAATTGCTGGGGACTTTAATGTACTTAATGCCATATGGGAATATCAACAATTCAGTAACTCTAAGTCTAGAACATGATTGCACTCAAATTATTAAGAATCCTACTCATGAAGGAAACATTTTAGATATTGTATGGGTTAAGAATATTGAGATATCTGACTGTGGGGCTGATTGTGAATGAAGTTGTTCAGGTCACTTAAGTGTGATCTGGAAGCATAAAAAGGCTGACTGGACATTCCCAGGAGGGCAATGTTAAGAGAAAGGATTTTTACAGGTCATATTACAAGCTAATTAATGAAAAACTAAAGGCATGTGACTGGGAGGAGATACTGTGTCGGTTGATACTGAAACTAGCTGGAAAAAATCTATGAGCATGGGACCATTAGTGAGGCACATAAAAGAAGTACAACTGGAAGAAAAGTAAAACAGCCTAATATAGCTAAAAAAATCAAGTAAAACTTTAAAATGGTTATGAGGTTAGGAAGAAGTTAGTATGAAGAACATTTGGTGAATCATACCTCAGGTAATAAAAATGCTTTTTTAGACATCTAAAATATTACAAAAGTGGACAGAAGACTGCTTTAAATATTTTAGTGGATGATTGTCATGTTAATGACCCCAAGGTTTTGACAAAAAATTTTCTTTGAATATTTGATAAATTCTAAACCTGGTTGAGTGAACATGGACAATTATTCCCTCCCCGATGGTTAGGGAATAAATATCCTGGGACCACTCCTTTCTGGCATTTACTTTTCTGAAGTCAAGGCCAATGTCAATGACCTCTGGCTGACTAAATTTGCAGATGATTGCAAATTAGGAGCTGTCATTGAATCCCACAATGACACAAATGTTCTCCAGGAAGGGCTGACACAGACAAACATTTAGTATTAGAGCCATACACTAAAATTAATGCCAAGAAATGCATAATAGTATAGTTTCGGAAGTCATCCATCCCTGGTAACTGTCATATTGACAACACACCTCTAAGAGTTGACTCAGTAGTCAGGGACTTGGGGATACATAAAGACAGTAATCTAGCCTTTGACCATCATGTGTCTACAATAGTGAGGAAATCATTCTATGTTGTGCAACTTATAAACAAAGGTATGGCATCTAGGTCCAAGAAAGTCATTGTTCCGCTGTATTCAACATTCACCAGACCTATCCCTGAGTACAATGCCCCCTTTGGTATGTACATAACCAGGCATATCCAACAACTGGAACTTTCACAGAGCTTCCTCACTAAACGAATACAGGGTGTAAGTAACATGCCCTATGCAGACTGCCTCAAGGCCCTATCCCTGTATTCTGTCTCCTACAGGCTGTCGAGGAGAGATCTATACTTGGTATACAGGGCATTGTCAGACCCTACTCTGGTGGGCCTCCTGCATATCCACAAAACAAACAGCACCAGAAATACCCTTTCTAAAGACTTAAACTTTGCCTGTGATTTAAATAGAGGCTGCTGGAGAGACAGGTATGTATTCCAGAGACTACCCCGTTTCTGGAACAAGCTCTACATCCATGTGAAGCAGAGTTCCTTCCTAACCCAATTCAAGTGTAACTTGGACAGTTGGATGGGGAACAGGAAATTCATCTCTGGTTTGGCACCTATGTCTCTAATGGACACGGGCAGCCTGTAAATGGTTCATTTCCAAGGCCCCTGCTTGTAAATGTTTCACTTCCCAAGCCACTGTTTACACTTATCAAAGGAACCAGAACTTGTCAGAGATTTGGGATGCATGGCTAGGCTTAAAAAGTCCCATGTGGTCATTACCTTAGTAAACACCTTTGAGCCTATGAAAGTATGAAAACCGATGCTTTCTAGTGTTGAGAAGGCTGGAAAGATAATTAAACCAAACACAGAGTCAGACCCCAGTGGAATTTTTTCAGACATTTGTCCAAGTCTATTGTACTTGTTCCAAAAATCATCCTTACAGCATATGTGCCAAGTATCTGATCTGTCAAGTCTATTGCACTTGTTCCAAAAACCATCCTTACAGCATATGTGCCAAGTATCTGAAAGGAGACACTTGTCATCCCAGTTCTAAAGGATCTTGTTTCATTGAGAGTAGAGAAATATAGGCCAATCAGCCTGACCTGTATATTGGGAAAATGTTTCAAGAGGGTACTTAATGAACTCATGGCTGAGCACATGGGATGTTCTGAGGAAATCAGCCAACACAGACTTGTCGATGGTCAACCATGTGTTACCAATCTCTATCTTTCTATCAAACCATTTGGCAATCCCTAACATGTGCATGGACTTTTTTTTTTTTTGGATTTATCTAAGGCTTCTGACTCCGTATTACACTGTATGATAGTGTCAGCCTTGATGAATTATAACATTAATGGTTATGTGATTTGATGGAATAAACTTGGCTGGAGGGGAGAACATGTAAGATGAAGATGGGTAATGACATTTCAAATGAGAAGATTAGTTCTGGCATCACGCAGGCATCAATATTGGGTCCTGTATTGTTTGATATTTTTATGTCAAGTTTTCCAGCAAGGAAAAATATATGGTTAAGTAAATATGATGATGATTCCAAACTGAGCTCAGTATTCACCAATGTTAATAATCAAAATGGTATTCAAAGATATGTATATAAACTTGACTTATGGGCAGCTGAAAGTTCAATGGAATTTAAAACTAAAACTACTAGTGTTCTGCATTTTGGTGATAACCCGTTACCCATATGCCATGAAAAATACTATCTTAAATGTGGTGAAGGTAACCAGAGACTTGGGTATCAAAATAGATAGTTTCACTTTTGGGATGAACATGTTAGATATTATTAGATGTTTCTATGAGATTGATAATATTTTTAGAACGATTACTAGTAGGGGCATGAATGTTCCTCTTCCAGTCTATAAAATAATAGTTCATCCAATTCTGGAGTGTAGTATTGTTTTTGTGCTTATAATTATATTCCATTGCAGAGAGTAGATAGGGTAAAGAGATATTTCTCAAGACAAATTAAAGGACTGAGAAGATCAGATTATACTAGTAAAATGAGGCATTGTAACTTTATCCAGTTAAATATAGATTTATCAGAGGTGACAATTACTATTTATAAATGTATACATGAAGATTATTATGATGCGAGTACTGGAATTAATTAAGGGAGACAGTTGTCAGCCACAATACATAGCAGCTTGCTTGTAGATATCAAAGCTAATAAGACTAATATATTGGAAACTCTTTCCATAGTAGGGCTGGAAGTTGTCTGCAGAGATGGGTGGAGAATAGAGTGTATGATCATGGATACTTAATAGGCCTTTTCAAAGGACTTTCAAGGCTATGAGTTTTGTAACATTAAACATTGAACACTGAACATTGAACAAAGGTGGCCTTATCACAGACCCTGGAAATTATAGACCAATTAGCCTTAGAACTCTAATCTGTAAAGTCAGTCTCATTAATTATGATATTAAGAATCTCATTAGCCTTAATTCCCAACAATTTGGCTTCATAAAAGGGAGGTCATACCTGTTAAACCTTGTAGGAGGTTGCTACATAGGATCATAAGAGGTTACCAGGCTATTGGCCTTGAGGCCCTTATAAGCATAGCCAAGAGTTTAGCCCATGTTTAGATAAATCAATGCCTGATGTCCCTGTCCAGCTGGGACACAGGTGGAATCCCAGGGGTATATTTTTGGTTTCCCATCCAGTTATTCAGGTTGCACTTAAAAAGGGGTAAAGAGCTACTCTGCTTGATGTGGAGAGGGAGTCTATTCCATAGATGGGGGAGTCTCTGGGACACAAATCTGTCCCGCCAACAAGTCTTGTTGATGTCACAGACACAGACCTTAATTTCTTTAAGAGGGTTATGCATGTTGCCAACATTGGGCATGCTGCTTATACAGCTAATCTCAATCTAGGCTAAACATTATTCATTGTGCCTTATGCCAAAACTGTGAGCAAACTGACATCCTTAAACATGGATCTTTATGTGATAAGATGGATAGTTAAGTGTCTAAAAGACAGAACTGACATTGTCCTTGTGCCAGGTGCATCTTCTTATAGTGCTAGGATACGTCCTCCAGGGGTTTATATTGTGTCATCTCCTGTTTGGCATCCACTTCTCTAATCTGAGAAATGATAATCAGAACCTCTTGTTAACCAAAATTGTAGACAATTGTAAATTGGGCATAAATGTGAAACCTCCCTCTGATATCAGCAACCTCTAAAAAGCCCTGGTTAATATCTGGTATATAGCAAATTGGCTTAAATTGAATGCTAAAAAGTACAGTATTGTTTCTTTCAAAAAACACAGAACATTCCCACAAGACACAATACAGAAAGTACACTTTTATTAAATGAAAAGGTAGCCAAGGAAATAGGCACTTTGGTCAACAGCTCCATCACCTTTGATCATCATGTGGCAACTATAGTCAGGAAATCCTTCTACTTAGCTCAACTGATACCCAAGGAGATTTTGTCCATATCCAAAGAGGTTACTGTTCCCCTTTATTCAGGACTGATTAGACCTCTAATAGAGTACAATTGGTATGTATCTCAATCAACACATCAACAAACGTCCCAGAGGTTCTTAATAAAAAAGTTCACTGGTCTTAAGACCTTAGTTACCAGTAAAGACTAGAAGACCTGTTTCTGTACTCTGTGTCTTATAAACTCCTGATGGGTAATCTCTGCCTCTTTTACCATGCCATTAGAGATCCAGAGTTCCTTGACCTACTTTATCTCAATAAGTCAGATAGCTCAGTTCATACTAGAAGATAAACAGAATGCAGTGCAAAGATAAAACACCCAGTGCATCCCCTAACTGGAACGTACTTCCCCTACAGGTTAAAAATGTGAGTCATTATCTTCCTTCAGACTAAGCCTAAATGACGGTTCAATATTCTGAAGTTAACCCCAGTATTAAGTAGCCTTGCCTTTCTTCAAAGAGGATTTAAAGTCTGAAGGTGGATATCGGCAAGCTGTGCATGTTCCCTGGATTTAATCACTTTGTAATTTCTATGAAATCTATGATTTGAAACATACCCCTGATGGCTAAGGATGCTGTAAGAGAGAAGTAAGTCAAAAGTTAGTGGCTAGCAGCTATCAAATGTTTACCATTAACGCATATTGTATTAAAAATTTAATTATGATTCCTCCATCAAACAGAAGTTTAATGGTATTTTGGAAGCCAGTTTACCTTACTGTTAAAATTCCATGATGTGGTATCTGAAAATGAGAAATATTACTGAGCAATAAACATCAATATCACTTCTTGGTCATTTGGATAATTAAGAACTGTCACTATATTTTCAATGCAATCCAGGTGGACACTTGCACTATAGCAGACTACATCTCTGTACAAAAGAGATTTAGGTAAGATAGACAGTATATCTACTACTGCTGCCAACAGGTATGATTTCTAATTATAAGTCTGTGATGTATTTGGAAGCTTTGTTTTCATTCAGTACTCTGTAAGCATTCTGCGCTGTAAATGTTCTTTGTCTCTAAGCTTACTCTATTTGTAAATGGACACTTTGAACTATGAACCATTCTAACTATATACAGGTCATCTTGGCATTGCTGTATGTCTATGCTGTTTAGGATTAATAGATGCAAGTGAACAGATGTACATAACAGAGAAGCTGTGTGTTGATGATGGTAATAATAATAGTAAAAATATTAACAGCAGTAATAATAGATAAAAAACCTAGGCAACTCTCAGCTGTCCTTATCTATCTTATATCTTGCTCTGTCAGCTCAACAACTGGTGGTCTTGGTTTTTATCTACCAGCAGATATGTTAAACTCCTGTCCTTTGACCACTTGATCTTAGTTGTTGTAACATTAAAACAAGAACCACAATCTCAAATGCATGCTGCTCGTGGAAGAAACTGGTTGCCTTGAAAAGTCTTGTCAAATAATTTTAGAAGAAATTAGCATCAGGAGATCTGAGCAGAGCCATTCGCTTAATTTTGTCTGCCTCAAGTTATAGTGTTTAATGTGATCAGCTCCAAAAAATCTGTAAGGGGATGAGCCAGGGCAACTCATCTGAATGTACTCCTAAAGGATGGTATAGTCGATCAGTGGGTGGGAGACAACAGATAATTAATTGAGAGAAGGCCCAAAAAAGTCCTTCTCAGGCTAGAAGGTTGCTTAGAATACAGAAGGTATTTTTCTTATAATGTGCAAGGTGTTAAGGTCTGTCATTTTTGGGAGGCTCACATTTGAAACGGTCTTACTTTCCATCCTTTTATCTCACTTAACTTTATTAAGCAGCAACTCTGCCAGATCCATGCGGGCTTTTAATTGTTTATTTTGGGCATGAAATAACAAAAAAAAAAAAAAACTCCTTTCCTTACTTCCAGTTCAAATGCCCAAAATACTAAGCTATTTGATGCATGCTGTGTTATTTACTTCTTGCAGTACTTTTATATGGGGTGAGTGCATTCAAACTGTGACTTTATTAAGGTTTCTGAGATGGTCTGTATAGAACTTACCATTCCAGCAGCTCAGCTATAGCTGAGAGATGAGGTGTACATCTGCATGTATTTCTCTAATTTCAAAAAATAGCCATACAAAATTTTCTGTAGAACAGGTGTGAATTAACATTACTTTCTGCTGCTGTATTTATTCTGACACACATAGAAAGTCCTGGTCTATTAGCAGTGAAATGCTGAAGTAACAAGCATCATGAAACATTAATATGACCCATAAGTCAAAGAATATAGTGCCTTCCTTTATAAATAGGAATATAAGAAAAAATTATGAAAGTTATTAAAAATTCCAGTTACTCGGATGTTTAATGTTCTACATGTACATCTGTACATGCTCATTCCAAGCATATAAATGGGATATACATTTGTCACTTATTTATTAATGTTTAATTGTTAATTGGGTAAGGTCTTGCTCAGACCCCTCAACCATGATCTGAACCACAAAGGCAAGACACACACACACACACACACACACACGCGCACACACACACACAGCACACACACACACACACGCACACACGCGCACACACACACACACGCACACACACACACACACACACACACACACACACACACACACACACACACACACACACACACACACACACACACACACACACACACACACACACGCACACACACACACAGACGCACGCAAACACAGCTAAGTCATGATCAAATGGGGTCCTGGGCAAAGTAATGGATAGAGACCCCCATCTGCCATACCAATGACCCATTACTTTCTCTCCCCCTCCTATTACCGTAAAACACCATTCAGACCTATCGGTGTGCATAAGATTTTCTCCATTGTTTTTACAATGACAGTTGGATTTAATTTAAAACATTTATTTCACATTTTAAAACAGAACACTCACAGCCATTTGCTTAAAAAAACTCATCACATTGAAAACACACACAGCTTGAGCAAAAGTAAACTTCTCTTTCCCAGAAGCTCATGTTTATTTAAAATACAGCTAGTAAACAATTAAAATACAAGAGACGTGCTGGAATGCATAGTCAAACTGCATATACTGAATCACTTATTAGCAACTTTGTGAAGGGTGCAGGAATTCAAAAGACAATATTAAAACCCATTTCCTAACAGCTTAGACATGCTACTGAATGCAAGTGCCCCTATTCAGCTGCAGCCCAGGAACGCTGTCTGGTGAAGTGGTTTGATCAGAGTCAAAATGTAGACAAAGGTTGAGATAATCAAACCCTGCACTATATGAAGCATAAAAAAAATCCCACCCCCTGCTAATTATATATACCAACTCTGAGATCACACTTCAGTGGGGAAAGGGCAAAATCCCTGACCCCATTGTGCTGCACTCTCAAACAGAAAAAAAGACAGTTTTGATTAGCTGATTTCTAATCAGCTGTACTGGCTTTGTGCTCATTCAACAAATTGTATAACCCATATAGCACAGTTAACCAGCATGTTTTTAGAGGATGGAAGTAAAATAAATCACTTAAAAAATAAAGAGAGAGAGAGCATATAAAACTCTACAGAAACGGTGATCGTAAAAAAACTGAATATCTGGAGTTGTATGACAGAAGGCTGACCATTAAGCTATCGAGTTGCCCAAGGTTTAAGCAATTAAATGGATGTGTTTTTACTGCCATAGCAGAAGGCAGTTAAACAGTAATGGCTTATGCTATTGGACTTCTGAGCTAAAACCCCTCTATCTTTCCTTAATTTGTTTTGATCTCCAATGCCAGTGCCATAACATGTGTCAGATGAATGTGGTGCGTGCACTGGCTGCCAACATGTAGAGAGCACCAAATGTTTAGAAAAAAATGTTGACTGCTTACAAGCTGTCAGTTAAGTCACTGTCACTTTAACAATCGTAATTAGTAGTGCTTTATAGAAAGCTTGTAAACCATCTAAATGTCAAGCTGCCTGTTTTTAAAACTAGTTCAGCTACCTTTGCAAAAACCAGAATAAGCAAACAGTTTCAAGCTGCCCATAGGTGATCATGGTTGTGATCTTTTAGTGAAAGCTTACAAACTGCCATTAAGGAAACACAGTAGACAACATGGAGGGATCTAAATAGGCGTGCTGTCCAGAGCCCCACCTTCCTGTGCTAGAGGTGTCTGTTTCTATTACCTAACTGAATGTGAGACTTGGAGATTGGTTTAAAAACAGTACTTGGTATGTGACAGTTTTTTGACTGACTTTTAAAAGAGCCCAGCACCTATACAGATCATTCCAATGAAATTCAGGTACTTACAGCAATGTAGCTGTTATGGGACCTCTTTGAATTGCAGGAATGTCTAGTAGAAGAAACAAAGATTATTAACTGGCTATCATACCAGTCATCATTTACACCATCCCCAATCCCAACTGCTCTAGTGACCCATCCTGCCTTATACCCACTGGCTCCCTGAATATTCCAGAAATCATGGGCAGATGCTATACTATAAGGAAGTAGATAGCCAAGATGTCCTGGAAAAAATTCCTTAGCAAGAGGGTTTCAATGTAGTGTCAGGGCTCTGGAATTTAGCAGCCTCTCTTTCTACTGGACTTTGGGTTAGAAAATACACATGGCAAAGAATAACAAAACAGACTCATTGTTTTAAACAGGTAGAAATGGTCTACATTTTTTCACAGTAAACTGTCAGAACATCTTCATGATATACTAATGCTAAAATGTATAATTCTTGTTGAAAATGGAAAATCATACTCCTACAAAGAGTTTTGAGACCAACACAATTACAGTAAAGTGATATCTGATAATCTCAGATACAGAAAATGAGATTATTTGACTTTATGGTAATAAGATTTAATAGCATTTGGTACTTCAGTATGACCCACTATTTTGAAACAATAATGGAAGTAATTTTTTTCTGGTACCTACCCTGTGCATTTTCGTCAAATGTTAGGGGGAGTCCTTTGATATATAAAAATGCATAATTTTTCTTTGTTGGCATTGGTAGACTGAAACTGATACTAACTGCTTGTCAGGTTAGATTCATCAGCATATATAACTTTTTTCACCCTCTAACTCGTACATTTCAGTTGTGACTGCTGTAAATGTAGCTGTCGACTATACCCCCACTCTGAATATTCCAGTTGCAAAGGTAAAAATGAAAACATGAATGTACATCAGGGTCTTACATTTAATGCATATGTAAACAGTTGCTTATATAGTTTTGCAAGGGAATGGGTAAGTTGGCATCTTGTTTAACACTACCCCCTTTCAGTTAAAAATAGTACATATTTGCTGAGGAAAAAAGTATAAAAGTATAAATTTATAAGTATGTGAAATATATATTTTGTTATTCAAATCCAAAATTATATTTGATGTATAATACTAGCTTTCTTATGAAACCTTACAGAGGTTCTTATTTTAATATGAAACAAACATCAAAGTACTAAGTGGGCCCCTTTCAAAACTAAAATGAAGTTGAGAACAGTGGCCAGTTTTTACAGCAGGCAGTTGATAATATATTGAAACATCTGGGCAACAGTGAGGTTGGCTAGTCGCTAAAAGTTACACACTGAAAGACGCAAGTCTAAAAGCTTTGTGGCCTTGTAATTTGGATTTATTAAAGTCTGTTTGGATTTTATTTCTACTTATCAGGTGTTTCCTTTCACTGGACTTTTTCTTCTAGTCCCTAAACGTTTTCCCATTTATTATGTCCTTCCACACTGCAGCATTTGCAGATACTGTTAATGAAAACCTTCAGATTAGTACTAAAATAACTGCTCTAACAGTGTCTTTCTGTTAGCTACCTGTGCATAGTTTTCCTCAACTGTGTGCTCATTTACAAAGTACTAAACATTGGTCTTTGTCCTATTCTTGCCTAGTGACTGAAATTTGGCTTACTGCCAAGAAGAATATGATCACATTATCCCCAATCTTCATTCTTGAATGTGTGGATATCTAAATATAATTTGTAGGACATACTCATGAAGGTGCTCTCTTTATGTTTAGGTCTTTTTTACCTCATTAGTAGTCCTTCCCCTAGAAACAGGAAACTCGCTGCTTTACTTTACTCAGTATAGTATGGTACTACCAGGAAGAGGATGCAAGATCATTAAAACAATTGTAGGACTTCCAGAGACACTCAGTTGCTTATAATGCTATAGCATCCAAGATTACCACTTTTCTGATCAAATTTGGTAAATACACACTACTGCTCTACATTTAGTACTGATTTTTGTTAATCTGAAAAAATAGATTTGAATAATGTAAATATAGGACATATGACCCATACAGGAAGCATGTACCACCATATGGCCAGTTATTTATATGGTAACCATCTTCATAATTTTTCCCACCCTGGTATAGGCCCACCTTGGCTGTTCTGTTGGTGTCTGAAGCCCTACCTTGCTTTCAAGTCACTAATCACCTTAGCAGTTAATTTCTTAAAAACAATTGCAATTAATATCTTTTTTCACAGACGTCTGACTTATCAGATAAATGTGCAGCACTGCAGTTCTATGAAAAGAATCCATTTTTCATAAGCATGGACTGTAGATGATGGCAGTGTTATAAGTATGGTGGGAATGAGATGACCCCACCTAGACTGTAGCCCACCACACTCATACTGCAGTGAAAGCAGAGATAGTTCCAGAAGGATTAGGGTCAACTACTACCAGAAGATCACCCTTTCATCAGACAGTCCACTAATATAATAATAGAGAGTAACCACTATATAAAATCATTGCCAGCATATTCTCTAAAAGTCAGGAGCTTTGATCTCTGGATGAAAAACCAGAGATAGAATGCGGAAAGTAGTCCTTGAGGTATGACT
This sequence comes from Protopterus annectens, assembly GCF_019279795.1. Taxonomy (NCBI): domain Eukaryota; kingdom Metazoa; phylum Chordata; order Ceratodontiformes; family Protopteridae; genus Protopterus; species Protopterus annectens. The sequence goes on along the minus strand of NC_056729.1, from coordinate 1,986,701,765 downwards.
ACACTTGAAGCAATTCACAGTGACTCATCTCCTCACAGGAATGCATGCTGTCACTTTGTTCTGTTATATATAAGAACTCATAATGATCTCAATCTTTACTGACTCAGTGCCCTAAAAGCAAATTGGATGGATTTCTAAGGTGTTATGCAAGTGACAGTATGCTTACATATCCTTATTCAGTAAGTTTTAATTGTATCCACTGACTGACTTTGTCCAAATCCACACATATATGACAATGTGATCATAAATGAAGCAGCACTGTGTATTTTAAGAAGCAGAGTGAATTAGACTTTCCATTTGCATTGTATTTATAAAAATGTTCATTGCTACATCATCAAGTGCTTTGTTCAACATTTTAAATGCCAAGTTATTTATATATAGTTAGATATTTTATAATAATTGTTTTAAATTTCCTACATTTGACAATTTAGTTAATACAATGTCGCCTGAAATGTATAACTCATTTCAATCAGCTGTACAACATTTCACTTCAGTAAATAAGAAACACTTTAAATTACTTTATCAGCATTGCAAGGACCTGAAAACATTCTGCTTAAATTTTATGTATTCAGTCTAGAAAATAGTGCCCAGACGTGCAGAGCTAAAACTCATATCATACTTCCACTCAAGAGCTATTATCTGTAGCTGTGAGGTGTAAATCAGCCAGAGCCCATGTATCTCAGTATACATGGCTTGAGGAAACAAAATTTAATTACAGCGAACACAGATCATTAATATAATGCTAAATTAGTACAAGGGTTTTTCATAGAAGAATTAATATTACTATTAATAGAGTTGTAGTGCAGAGTGCTGTGACTATGCTCTGAAAACTGAAAAAAGACAAACCTGTTAAGTACTTTTCTGATGTCAAAAACGTGCTTAACAAACTTTTGTTAAGCACCCCAAGCACTGTTAAGACTGTTTTTCATGCTAGGAATTAACAAGGACAGTGTTGTCTGAGAAACAACAGTGGTAGAAGGTAAACAGCTTTAAAGTCTGTCAGAACTTAAATCTGCCCCACTTACAAACAAAAGGTGTCGTAGAATGAAGTGTTATGCTTTTCAAGCTTTTAGCTCTACAATAGGGCATTTTGTTTTTGCCTGTGGTATGACAATGCTAAGTGCTTCTTCTGACTTTTGAAGGTCCTGAAAGCCAATAAAATACTTTCTACTCCTATTTTTGTCATGTAACTAGTAGTACATAGAACAGAAAAAGCTCTGTGTACTAACAAGAATTATGACTGTCACCAATCATAACCACCTTAATTTATGTTCTCAACATGAATGCCAAGATTACTATCTCAAGATTAATTCTTGAGACAATTTTCTTGGCATCTATGTCTTGAGTACATCATAAGATGGTTATGAAAGATGACCTGATCATAATACTCAACATTAGTTTGTGAGACGTCACGAAGTAACACATGGGCATTCACATACACAGATATACATATACCCACATATGTAATAAGGATTTTAAATTACTGCTTGCAGTCCAATGCTTTTAAACATTTTAGGTTGTTAAAATGTTTAAGAACTGTAGTTAGCAGGAGTCTGGAATCAGTCACCTGGATTATATTCTCAACGATGGCTAATGAAGTCTGAATTTTCATGCCTGTGCTGCAAACTGCTTAACTACATCTGTAGAGGTATGAAATGACATTTAACAGGTTTAATAGTTAAATGAAACTTCCAAATGGGAATTTTTCATGGCTTAAATACTTTAATTACTAGGCATTTTATAAAATTATCATGGCCAACGCAGTCAGTACCACAGACCAGCTGATTATGAATATCCTTTGTAATGCCATTCAGACAAACTATATGCCTGCTCATTTGAAAGACTAATTATAAGAGTCCATTATACCATTTACTTCTACTACTGTGTAGTTTATAAAAATAGTTTCTGCTACTTGCGCTACTTCTGTTTTGTCACTTAAATATTACATCTGTGCATACCTCTCATCTGCTATGATTTTGGCTTAGTGATATGATTTTTACCCTCTGATGAAGCTTTACTGCCCCTGGACTTACTCATTGTCTTCATGAAGTCAGACTCAGACATATGTAAGTATATGAAATACTGGCCTCTGATCGAAAAGGCAGTTTAAAAAAAAATGGTACAACTGAATGAAAATTAGCATTTTCTTTTTGCATGAATGCAGTACCTCGGAAATGGGGCAATTTCCCCTTTCCTCACTGAAATGCCATCACAGAGTCGGTGTATATAGCTGGCCAGGAGTATGGGGGTGCAAGCATAATTTGTGAACTTTTTTGTATCATTTGATGATTTGTCATTCGAACATTTATACTCAATTATTTGTAGTTCAATGTTATGGCAGTTTGACTCCATCCATCCATCTGCAGTCTCTTTCTCTCAGTTTTGAACATGAGGTCAGGGGTATCACTTCAAAAGTGACAATCATATAGAGCCAAGGTTCACACTACCAGGTGGCTAACCCTGCCATGGCTGTTCTTCCATACCACAAACTCCCATGCACACTCACACCTATCTCCAGTTTATAGTGTCCAATCCACCTTCTACATGTCTTTGGAATGTGAGAGGACATCAGAGCACCTGGTGTAAACCCATGCAAACACAGGCAGGACATGCAAACTCATTACAGAAGGCATCCCAGCCAAGAATCAAACCAGAGAACCTCTTGCTGCATGTTTGTGTGTGTGTGTGTGTGTGTGTGTGTGTGCGTGTGTGCGTGTGTGTGTGTGTGTGTGTGCATGTGGATTTGTAAATAAAGTAACTAACCATGTGCAAATATTCCATATCATTGAGTATATGGGAGTCTAATGCCTGAAGAAGTTCTATTCAGAAAAATAGGAAAGTACTCCTCTTTCTGTCCCTCTGCTATGATTTTTAAAATCCAGTGCTATGATTTTTAATATTCAGAGGTTGAGAGGTGTGCATTTGTCACTGCATTTTACATTCTGTATTTATTAACAGGAATCCCATTAAAGGCAATCTCATACTAAACTCCACAGTGAAGTATTTACATTATTCACAGTTTCAGGGATATCTGGAAGCATGATCATTAGTTATATTTTAAATAGACGTATCCAGTCTATCTCTAGTAAATACATCTTTAAAAGGGATAAAGTGAACTTCTGATCAAGATCAAAGACAGTCAAGTCAAAACAGAATATAAAGAGTGGGATAAAATGATTAGTTTATTGGCAAACACCACTGGGCTCTTTATACCCCATTGATTGAACCATTTTCTGATAAAATGGAAATCATTTAATTAGCTTTATCAGATCCTTTGCTTTGTTAAAAAAGACTGTTTTAACTGAGAGAGATTGCAGAACAGTGAGGATAAAGAAATTTCTTCTTACTCTAAGACTGTAAAACCTCAACGTTTGTGTATTTACAGATGAGAGCTTGTAGGAGTACAAGAGGGCTCCCACCCCTCCAAATACAAAAATGTTGTTATTGTATTCTGTTACAGTCAGTAATATGCAATGCCAGCTGTTCCCCCAATGATGGAACTTATTCCAGTGAATGTTGCTTCACTGTTTAGCCAGGAATCCCGAAACATTTTACACTATTTTTTTTTTTTACTTCAGTACTATTTCTATTGTAGTTTTCATTTTCAGAGTTACTTTGCCGGTCAGATGCTATGCACTTCTACTGCCCCTGCCCATAACAAAGATATCCTTCCATACTGCCTCCTCTAGTTGCTGCTTATCTTAGGTGTCAGGAAGAAAACATACAACACATTATATTGCATTTTTCTAATTTGTTCACTTTTTCTCAAATGTAAGAGTTGCACATTGCATTATTTTATCATTTAAGTATTAATTTTCATCAGATTGACTATGGAGAATTCTATACCCCTGACCCTGACTACTGATGAAATGATTTGGCTAAAAAAAGTAAAAATACGTCAGTACCTAAACTGTAAGAAAGGAGAAGCAAATATCATGAGTTTATAGTAAGGGTGTGAGGGGTGGCCATATTCTTTAACAAATAAGAGGATCTCCAAAACAGGCTAAAACAGAAGTCTTCTACTTACAGAACGATAAGGAGTGAAGGACAGGAAAATTAGAAGAATAAAGGTATATGAGTAAGCTTTAAGTCTGTCGTTAAGCTCAGATGGTTAAGAATATGAGGTAACAAGTTTCACCTTGTACGGTTGGGTTTATTTTCCTCAGTTTCCCCTTAAAACTATAATACATTGAGAAAGTCACTTAAACAGATACTGTTCTTGGATCAACCCTCACCACCCCAAAAAAACAGATACTTGTGTCTAGTGAGTTTACCAAATAAATAAAATAAAATAAAATAAGCAGAGGAATTAGTGCAGGCTGTTCAACTGCTGAAGTGGAAATTGAAAAATGGAAAGACACATGGCAGAGATGGGAGAAGGGGGGAGAGTATAAAATGAGTGTGAATGAGTGGGATAGGGACTCTTCACTGGCAGTAAAGGGAGAGAAACTGAAACCTCACCCATGTCAGTGCATATTAAGCAGGGAGTCAAATAACAATGATTAATAAAAAGTAAGAAACAAATTCTGGTTTAACAGATTATGTAGGGTGAAAATAGACAATAACTCAACATCATAAGGTGACAATGGAACCATGACTCGCATACAAGAACAGGTAAGGAAAAGAATCGAGATATCTGCAAATACAGGAAACACAGGAGATTCCAGATCAGTGTAAACAAAATCTGAAAATAGACATGGGAACAAGACTGAACTATCTTCGCCAGTGTGAATCACAAAGAACTAAAAAGCAAGATACCTTCATGATCAGAGAGTAGGAATGCTGAAGTAAGCAGAATCAGGCAGCAAAAAAAGTAAATGGTCAGTGAAGCACTTACAGAAGGATACATCCCTAATTTGGCAGAACATCCCTGATTTTGCCCTGTCACTCACAATGTTTTTTTTAGTAACCGCTAAGGATTACAGTCAGTCAGTTGTGCCAGACATCAGAGTTACATACTTATTGTTCCAAAACATAATGTTGATGCAAACACCGTTGTTCTATTAATTTTGAAAGTGAATTAAAGTAACATTTTAAAAAATGTCCATTAATTTGGGACTTTGGGGAAAAAATGACTGAAGAACAGACCAGGCTCTATCATACACTATTGCAAATAATAAAATAAAGAAATCAGTGAACAGTCAGAAAGACGTAGAACAGATGCAGATAAATATAAAGCAAAAATACAAAATCTGCTATTCATTGATGACCCAAAAAGTTGTACAGAGGACTGGGAAACAAGGCAAAAGGAATAGAAACACCACCAAAAAAAAGAAGAAATAGACACATTTAGAGAAATATCTATGAAGACACTGTGGGACATAACAAAGATGCTGAATGGAAGAAGTTAAAGAAACAGTAAGAAGTTTAAATGCACAGGATATGAAATAGGATGAAGTAAAGGACAGAGAAATTGAAACAAAATTAAGAATATCTCCTAAGTGGAAAACCCCAGGCCCAGATGCAGTACCTAACTTCTGGCTAAAAGTATTAACATCTTTACACAAAGATTTAATCCTGAGTAACAAATAATTATATGAGCATCCCAAATAGACATTAACAGGAAAAATGATACTCCTCCTTAAGAGTGAACCTGCAATCTATCCTATAAGCTACAGACCAATAACTTGCCTTCCGACAATGTATAAACTATATAATTGAATTGATGCTGGCAGAATTTATAGTCATTTGGAAGAAAACTCAATCATGGCAGAACAAAAGAGTAATAAAAGAAAGTCATATGGAACAAAGGATCATTTTTTGTTAAATAAAGTCATAATGGCGACTTATAAAAAGGGGAAAAATCTAAGTATGGCATGGACAGACTACAAAAAAGCTTTTGACAGCATCCCACATTCACGGATAAAGGAGTGCTTACAGATGCATAGGGTGTGTGTGTGTGTGTGTGTGTGTGTGTGTGTGTGTGTGTGTGTGTGTGTGTGTGTGTGTGTGTGTGTGTGTCTGTGTGTGTGTGTCTGTGTGTGTGTGTATGTGTGTGTGAATCTTGCATCCCAGAGTGGATAAGTCATAAATGAAGGTATTAATTCTAGTAAACAGCACCTTCATCTCATGTTCTTTGAGTACAATCCTTAGCTTCCTAGTATTGTTTATTGATGACAGTGTTTAGCTGGGAATAAACTGCACAGCATGGAGTCAACAAGTTTAATGTTAAAAAATTAACTGTGAATGCATTTTAAATTTAACTCATTTTTTGCAGGTGCTAGGATGTGAAATGCTCTGTGCTGGGCTACAGCAGTTTGTGTGGTACTTAGTGCAGGTGAGTTAAGGTTGTGAGCTGTTAGTGAGATGCTTTCTATGCTTCCTGTGGTGCAGTTTTTGATTCCCTCAGGCTTTGTTTGTCTAATATGAGACTGTCCAAGTCATTTCACCAGAGTGTCCCTGGGATGCCCTGTAAAGAGATATTTAAGTCCAGTAGACTGTTCCAAGCTGCTAGCAAATTCATTGCACATTTGTCTTATGAATTTGTGCTCCCTTCAGATTGTTGCCAATTAGTGTTCCACTATATGTTATTTGGCTATGAATCCATAAACATCTGTTGTGGGTCAATCGATTGCTATATGCACTTTCCAAAATTTGAGTATCTAGGGAAGAGAAGTTTCCTATTGCTCATTCTGTCTGTTTTCAATGTGAAAGTGTTTTATTGTGTTTATCAAATGGCTGTTAGTGCTTTCGCTGTAAAATTTTGATAAACATTTTAATAATTAAATCCAAATATCTATGATCATTGTGAAAGTAAAGAAGAAAACGGTATGCACACATATAGATCTCAACAGTGTTTAATGGTAACTGGAAAGAAGCAAGCATGTCAGTGAGTTAAGGTCCATTAGTCTGCCTAGGTCCACATTTAACCGTGGTCTGGCCGTGCCCTTATTGTTTAGAAACTGCACATGAGTATTTAGCCTCATATATATATATATATATATATATATATATATATATATATATATATATATATATATATATACCTCATCTTTTAGTTTTTCCATCTTTTGATCTAGGTAGAGGGGCACTGTCTGACTAAGTGACTTGCTCAAAGTCACACAGCAGGTAAATGGAGGTAGAAAGAATCAAACTGTAGTCCTGACTGTAGGACGAAGCAGCATAGAGACTTATCCTCTGCACTAACTGCCACACCATTACTCATGTTTTCATTCTCTGATAAATCACTGGGGGTTAAAAATCACTAAGGTTTATAGTTAGCCAGTAATGCCAGCCATTAAAGTTTCATAAGTTTTGTTGTTTAAATGTTCAGAAAATGCACGTTGATGCAAAACTCTCTGTTCTGATAAATTTGTAAGTGAATTAAAGTAGCCTGCCTCTTACCTGGCTCTGATTTTGCTGAACTTCACTGATTTTCCCTTATCCTTATTCTGTTAGATGTATTGCACATTAGTGAGTCAAATTGTGTCATAAAAATCAACGCAAAGGATCTAAATCTCTTTCACCAAATAAATAGAGTATGTTGGAGGGATAGGTTTGTATCACAGAAAATACAGAATTACAGCTTCTATGGAATTGTCTTCCACTTCACATAAAACAAAGTACTCCTCTTATTCTATTCAAATGTAATTCAGACAAATGGATGGGTTACAGCAAGTTCACCCTGGTTTAGTACCCTTGTCCCCAGTGAATAGGGAAGACATGTAAATGTCCTAGCATATCCTTGTCCAACCTATCTCTGAGCAAAATATAAAGGCAAAAGCTACCAAGAGAATACAATGCTAGGCTTCTTATGATCTTCACAGATCAATAAGTACCTATGAACCTATATTTAAGCCCTGTCCCTCACTGTCTTCAATGACTGAAGATTACTGTCATCCATTAATGACAGTCATTGCAATTTCAGGCTTTTTTCATAGGTTCATAGGTTCATAGGTTCATACTAGGCTATCTGCCCGAGGGCATTTACAAGCCTAGCCCATAGTTTTGTGGCTTACGCCACCCCTTTAGTATGGGGAACTATACCCATTATTTTGCTGTGCCTCTGTTGAGCAGTGACACTGAGGTAATCCCTGGGGTATATCTGCGATCTCCCATCCATTGGTCAAGATTTCTCTTGAACAAGGCCAGCGAGGTGCTCTGCCTCACATATACCGGGATTTTATTCCACAGCATAGGGAGTCTTTGGGTGATGAATCTATCCCTCCAGCACGTCCTATTAATAGCCGTGTCGAGGTTTAAGTCTCCCGCCCTTGTGGCTCTGACGGATCTAGATTTTTTGAGGTGAAGCATATTCATCAAATCTGGGTTTGATATGGCCTTGTATGTTAGGCAAAGGTCACCTCTGAGCAAGCTGCGACTGAATAGAGTTGGAGTTCTTTCAGTCAGGCAGCATAGGACAGATTTTTGAGACCCTTTATTCTTTTGGTGAGGAACTTTTGTGGCCTCTCCAGCTGCTGCAAGTGTCGGGTCAGATACATTCAATGGGGCATTGTACTCAATCATTGGTCTGATGAGTAATGAGTATAGGGAGACTATGACCTCCCTTGATCTAGATGAGAATCCCTTCATGATAAGGTGGGCAATGTAGAAGGTCTTCCTAACTACTTTAGCTACATGGGTGTCGAATGACAGACTACTATCAACCTGGGTCCCCAGGTCCCTGATAACTTCTTCTGTACTCAGTGGATTGCCACCTATTTGGTAGCTAGGGGTAACCTTGTTTTTCCCGAAGGGTATGACTATGCATTTTTGGCATTTAACTTTAGGCCATGGCTCTGGCACCAGTTATCCATTTCTGTGAGACCCTTCTGAAGGATATCTGTGTCAGATGTGTTTTCTACTATGGCTTCAGTTTGCAGTCATCTGCAAACTTTGTCAGCCATAACCCTCCTGTGTTTGCTTGTACTTCGGAAAAGTAGATGCCAAACAAGAGTGGGCCCAGGACTGAGCCCTGTGGTACACCACTTGTGACAGGCTTTGAGTCTGACATGGCGCCAGCAACTCTGACCCTGTGGGTTCTGTCACTCAGCCAGTTTGCAACCCATCTTGTGATGGCATTTTTCTAAAGAGAATGCACATCAAGGCAACACAATTTGTTTTGTTAACATTTTAAGTGATGTGGAGTTGTCTGGCACATTTCTTAACAAACTGCTTCTTGTAGGCAAATGTTCAGGGTTTGGTTCCTTTCACCTTCATTTGTCTACTTTGCGACTTTGAGCATGTCCCTTAACTAGACAGTGCTCTGGGACACACCTGAAAAGAGACACTTTGCCCACTGGGTTTTTCCTAGTTAACAAATACAAAATATAATATTCAAAATGTGTCCCTTTTTTTCTTCTTCCATTATTTTTGGCTTATTGAGCAAAGAAACTGAGAGGTATTTTATTCCTTTACTAGTGGCTTCTAGCAAATCGTTGTGGATTCTGGCCACTAAATTATGACAGGCATGTGATTTTCAGATTATGTATACTTCAGAAAATACATGATAATACAAAGTTTGTATTTCTGTCAACGTTCTGGGCATATATGTGAAATATTTAAAAGCTGTTCCTGATTTTGTGTCTTTGATTCCGATTCGTGATCTAAGACATTTAGATGGAAGAGGAGAGTTGCACTATACAACAGTATGATTCCCTAGAGATACTTCAGGTGCAATTAACTGTTGATAGGATACCTATTCAAGTCATTAGCAGCTACAGGACCCCCTCCATGAATCAGGCCACCCACTCTGCCTATTTGGATCTACTTAAGTCTATCAAGATACATCTGAACACCATGGTTTTGGGCAATTTTAACTACCCATCTATTGAATGGTTAAATTACTTGTGCTCAAACTCACTTGCCTAAAGGTTCCTCAAATTCATTAACTCCAATGCCCTGGACCAGCTGGTTGACACCCCCACAAGGGGTGCCAATATCCTGGATCTGGTCCTTACCATAGACCAATGTAGCACCCTCACTGTGAGGTCCTCCCTGGTGAGATCTGACCACAAATTGGTCTCATTCGAAGTAACTATCAAACTATCACACCTGACCCCCCCACCCAGCAGCAATTAAACCAAAAACCTTCTCCAAAGCAGATTATAACCTCTTACGGGATGGCATAAATAGCTTCACTTCACTTCCTTCCTCAAATGGAACTGGCAACTATGCCGAGCTCTGCACCAATGCTTTATACAAACACCTGTATACCTGCATTGACTTGGCTGTACGTGATGGAACCAAAACAAGCTCTTCAAGGAAGAGCAAACCTGCCGGGTAGACAGCTACCATTAACAGAATTTACAATAAGAGGGAGAAATTGCTGTCTAAGAGTAAGACAAAGCAAGCCCTCCTAAACTGGAAACACTTCCTCCTCAGCCTAAACAAGCAAATAAGACTTCTTGTGAAATCCTCCAATGCAAACTATGAGCCCAAATTATCGTCCTCAACAAGGGACAACCACAAGGCATTCTATAGTTATATCCATAATGTAAAAGGAAAGGCCCAGATATGTGCCAAACTGATAGTTAATGATACCACATATACTGAGCCTGTGGACATCACTAACCTGTTGGCTGACAGGTTCTGTGAAAACTTCACTGCCCTATCCCTGCCAGATGTACCCCATCACATCCCTACCACCTGTCCCCTACCTTGTATCTCCAAAGAGCAGGTTGTAAATGTCCTCTCTAAGACCAAAAATACAGCATCTATGGGACCTGATAACATCCCAGACTGCATCCTTCATGGGATCCAACATGATATAGCAGCACCATTGGGTGCTCTTTTCAATCATAGTCCAAGCACTGGCTTTGTACCAGCTGAATGGAAAACAGCCATCGTTATTCTCTTGTACAAAGGCAGTGCTTCCACTGACCCTTGGAACTGTAGATTTATTAGCCTGACTAGCCTTATCTGCAAGGCCATGGAATGAATCATCATGGACCTTATCAATAAAGATATAGGTAATCTCCAAGCACTTGACCCTACTCAGTTTGGATTTGTCAAAGGGAGATCATGCCTGTTAAACCTGGTGGACTTCTTTGAGACAGTCACCAAAGCTCTGGACAAAGGGAAATCTGTGCATACAGCCTACTTGGACTTAGCCAAGGCATTTGACACTATCCCCCCTCAGGCATCATTGACAAATTCACCCAACTAGGCATCAACCTTTATACCATTAGATGGGTTGTTAACTGGCTCACTGATAGAACTCATATAGTCAAAATAGGGAAATCCACCTCCAACAGCAGACCTTTAACCAGTGGTGTTCCACAGGGATCAGTCCTGAGACCTCTACTGTTTGGAATCTATTTCTCTGAAGTACAAGTAAAAACTAAAGGTCTGTGGCTGACAAAGTTTGCTGATGACTGCAAACTGGGAGCAGTCATAGAATCTACAAATGATGTTAACATTCTACATTTATTGGAAATGCTGCATATCCGTAAGTCAAATGGTACACGGGTTACTCATTCTAAAGACCTTAACCTAGTGTGTGATATTAATAAAACCTGCTGGAGGGGCAGGTTTGTCTCCCAGAGGTTACCACACCATTGGAACAGACTTCCACTTCATGTCAAACAGAGCACCTCTTTGGCCCTCTTCAAACACAATCTGGGCAATTGGATGGGTGACTGTAAATTCACCCCGGGGGGTTCCACCTTTGTCCCTCTTGGAAAGGGGCAATAGGTGATGATCAAGGAAATAAAAAGTAAGAAATTGGCTAGGCTTGTAAGGGCCCTAGGGCTATTAGCCTAGTAGCTTTCTATGATCCTATGATCCTTTGTATGGTTCTGACATCAATGAACAGAGACACTGGGCCATTCTGGGTCATTATTTTAAAATGTATTAATTCACTAACGTGAGTTCAAGCAAATATCTGATGTCTACAGTCAGACAAGTGACTGTAATTGATTGGTGTGTGTGTGTGTGTGTGTGTGTGTGTGTGTGTGTGTGTGTGTGTGTGTGTGTGTGTGTGTGTGTGTGTGTGTGTGTGTGTTTGGGATTTTATGGATGTGTGGATCAAAGATCACAGTGTAGGACTTCCCAAGAAGGCTGCACACTGATCAACAGCTTAATTTCAGCTCTCCCAGTGTGAAAAAGAAACTGAAGTACAAGGACCAGGAACTCAGTCACTTCTAGTAAAGTCAGTTGCTGGCTAGTACATACACTGACTACATGCCAGCAAAAAAGAAACTAAGAGATCCTGAAAGAAAATTAACTTGAAAAAGTGAAAAGTGTCAAGAGTCAATCTTGCTTATTAAACCTAGTAGACTTCTTTGATAATGTCCCCAAAGCCCTGGATGAGGGATAACAGGACATACTGCCTATGTTGATTAAGCCAAGGCCTTTGACACAATTCCCCCATTCAGGTGTCATAAAGAAAATCTCCCATTTGGAGATTAACCCATACATTACTAGATGGATAGCCAACTGGCTGACTCTGTCAAAGTTGGGTAGTCCACCTCCACCAGTAGACCAGTTAGCAGTGGAATACCACAAAGATATGTGCCGGGACCTCAGCTTTTTGGAAACTATTTCTCTGAAGTCCAGGCAAAGGTAAATGGCCTGTGGTTTACCAAGTTTGCAGATGACGGTCACCTGGGCACAAACATGTAGAGTTCCCCAATGATGTTAACATATTACAGAAAGAGCTGACACAGACAAATGATTGGTGCCAAACTCATGAACTGAACATTAAAGCAAAAAAAGCCTCATTATCCCCTTAAAGAAGTACCGCTGCTAATTATGATATACATAGCACCCATCTAAGCTCAAACTCAGTGATACAAGACTCAGTAACACATGTTGATAGTAATCTAAACTTCACTCACTGTGTGTCCATAGTGGTAAGACATACATTGTGCATTGCGTACCTCATAAATAAGAGCATCATTGCATCCAAGATCAGGAAGTTTATAGCTCTGCTGTACTCAACCCTTATCAGACCACTAATTGAATACATTGCTCCCTTTTGTATGTATCTCACCAGACACCTGCAGCAACTGGAGACAACCAGAGGTTTCTGACTAGGAGAATCCAGCACCTCCAAAACATGACATACATGGAAAGACTAAAAGACCCATCACTGTAATCCATATTGTACAGGCTGCTCAGATGCAACCTATCCCTGGCCTACAGAGCAGCCTCAGACCCTGCCCTACTGGAAATGCTGGACAGCCACAAATCAAATGGGACAAAAATAACTTGCTCCAGGGATTTTAACCTATAGCAGTATAGTAGATTGGTAGTATTTGCATGTTTATTGTACAATTAGTTTTTTTATAAGTTTCTTTTTTTACAAGTGTTTTATATGAGCTCATTGTCTATATAAATAAGATGTGTTGTATGTGTTTTTTATTCTGAAGAAGTCATTAGACAAAATCAGTTAATAAAACGTTTTGTATGCTATTTCTAGGGTGCCCTGATGTCTGATTGATCTATGTGAAGTTTTCTGCTATCAGCTATAAAGTGTTGTCTGAGACACTCTAAGTCAGAGTTGAGCTGTGGTGCATGCCTTAAGTACAGAGTTTGGTAATCTGTGCACTGAGATAGATAGGGGTCCTGTTCTCACTGCAGTCAACTGGGGTGTGTGTGTGTGTGTGTGTGTGTGTGTGTGTGTGTGTGTGTGTGTGTGTGTGTGTGTGTGTGCGTGTGTGTGTGTGTGTGTGTGTGTGTGTGTGTGTGTGTGTGTGTGTGTGTGTTTGTGTGTGTGTGTTTGGTGCTCTTGCTTGAATTTACAGAGAGCCTTTTACACCAGCATGTGGAACACCATAGTCTCTTCTCCAGACACTGCTGACATCATCAGCTATAAATTGTTGTCTGAGACACTCCCAGTCAGACTTGAGCTATGGTGATTGCCTTAAATACAGAGTTCTATAGTCTGTGTATTTAGATAGATATGGGGTCTGTTCTCACTGCAGTCACCTGGAGTGTGTATGTGGTGTGTGTGTTTGCGCTCTTGCTTAACATTATAGACAGACTTTTACTCCAGCATGTGGGACACTGTTATTACCATATTCTCCTCACCAGACAATTCTGATGTCCTTAGCTGTATCTTAATTGGGGATCTGCACTATTCCCACCAGGGTGGAGACAGAGACTGGCCTGGAGACCAGGCAGAAGTCACCTCATATTTGTTTATACAGATTACAGTGACATGGCCTTCAGTCTATCCACATACTTCATGGCATGGTTTGTAGGCCCTGTGTTGTCTTGGTGAGAAACCCCTGTGGTCTCTCCAGCTGCTGCATGTGTCTGGTGAGGTACATGTAAAAGAGAGCATCATACTCTGTAAGTGTTCTGATGAGCTTCAAGCACAGTGCAATATAATCCTCAGATCTGAATACAATGGTGTGACTTATGATGTGCACAATATAAGCTTTCAGTACCAGTGTGGACACTTGGTGATCAACGTTCAGATTGCTATGTGTATTCCCAGTGCTTGCATCACTGGGTTTCAGCATAGCAGGACTGTTGTCAATGTTGTAATTAGCAGAGAATTCCACCTTTCAGAAGGACCACATAAAGAGACATTTTTGCATTCATTTGTAGACAGTGTGGCTTTGTCACCAATCATTTGTCTGTGTTAGCCCCTTTTTATGTTATCATCATAGGTGAACTCAATAATTGCACCCAGTATGCAAGAATCAGCAAACACAGTAAGCCAAAGACCATATACTTTAATCTGAACTGTCAAGAAATAGATTCCAAACAGTAAAGGGCCATACACAGATCCCTGGGGTACACCAGTGGTGACAGCTCTACTAGTACAGGTTAATTCACTAAATTTCACTGTATGCATTCTGTCAATGAGCTAATTGGTTTCCCATCTGGTGACGTAATGGTTAATCCTCAGCTTGGAGAGTTTCTCAATGATACCAGAATGTGGAATAGTGTCAGACGCCTCTTGCATTTGTTAGATGTCCTCAAAGAGGTCATCGAGGGCATGCATGATGACAACGCTATCATCCTTTTGAACTTGACAAGCCCAATGCATTTGACACAAAGCCATACAGAGGCATTCATCCAACACTATCAGATGCGGCCATAAACACCTATATCACCAAGTGGGGAGACCACTGCATATCTCTCAACTGTCCAGATTTTCACAGAGTCTCCAGATTTTGGCCTCATATTTTTGGTGTTTTCCTCATAACATTTGTGATTTTGTGGAAAATCACTGGGATGATCTGAAGATTGAAGTCTTTAAATAATGACATACATTTGAGTTTCATACTTGAGAAAAATGTATGTTAATACAGACCCTTTACTCTAGCAATTTTCTAAGTTTATGAGCCATAATTAAAATCTATCTCTATTTTTGAGGCTTTGTCCCCTGAAATTGTCAGGCTTTGTCCAGACTTCCTACACTAAGGTTGAGAGGTATGGACCACTGTACCACAAATATGGTATCTAAATATGTTGAAACATGTGAAGTGAAGTATATGTCAGGTCCAGTGATCAGGTCCATACACCAGGGCTGTCTGCTAGGCCCTTTCCTGTCCATTGTTTAAAATCACAGACATCACAAATGACATACACATCCTGTGTTCAAATAGCTGACTGAAGAACTACAGATTTTGGGCAATCATTAACTCCAACTGTGATATTAGTATAATGCATACAGTCTCAACACACACCAAAGATTGCTACCACAGCCATGACAACATCTGCAGTGACACAAAAACATGGGGGGATTTGTTATGTCAGAAAAACAAACACACACCCCAAGTATAATGCAGATATCACACCCTATAATCAGACCAAAAGGTATGTGTCCTGTGTCCTGGGGTAGATGGTATGTAGAATGTCCACCAGCATGTGGCCACAGTGTTGACTACTTCCTTTTATGTAACACAACTACTGAGTAGTTGAAGGACATCTACATCATAGGCCATAATACCTTCATGGTTCACAGCCTTTATCACACCAGTAACTGAGTACAATGTACCCTTTGTCTTATACCTCCCTACACATCTTTCTGATGTGTAACTGAAGTGCACAAATGTTGCCTAGCTGTCACACATTTATTGCTCATATCTAGGTATTATTTTTATGGCATAAACATTACTGTCTGATGGTGTAGAAACCCCAATACTTTTTACACCATATGCATATGTGTGATACCTGTTCTGGTGATGCACACAGTACATACATAGCTGTTTGACAACATTAATGGCATGGGTAACATTTCTGACAGTGTGGATTGTGCCATATATATGCCATGCACGCCAGTCAACTAGCCTGTATTGATCATAATGTCACATACAGGTATAGCAGTCTCCCTCCTAACACCTCCAGCAGATGTTACAGTGTCAGGACAGTGTGCATGATTACCCTCATAGAGTACAGACATGTCATAATAGTTCTATAAGTGTGTTTGTGCAGAACCATCTCTGATCACTCTGAATCACATATGTTGTGTCAGAGGCATGGGATTACTGGAGCTACTATTCTGATATCGTCCATGATTTTGCTTGCTTCTTTTAATGTTGCTCATGAGCCTTTATCTGTGTCTCACTTGCTGGAGACCTCTGCTGAGATTACACTCATAGTCAGGCAAATCAGTTTGCACAGCTTCACAATATGCATCCTACCCCAATTGTATATAATGTCCCTGATAGATCTAATCTACATTGTTCATGCAAGGATGCTTATGTCTTACAGACACCTTCCCCATTGTTATGTCACCTTGTGTGACAGTCACATAATACACATTTTCATACTGTACCATACTGATATATGATTGGTGTTGCTGCTACAACTGTTTTCAATTGACGTGCCCTAATCTACTGTACATTAGAATTTAATTTGTCCTCTTTTCCTGTGTTCATTCCTACACTTCATCTGTGTGTCCCTATCACTACACACACTTTTCATGAGTGTTCATTTTACATGGCAGTCCATGTACCCTTACAGATCATTTACACAATATCAGTACAGAATGCCAGGAATGGGATTTCACAATATTCTGCTCTATAGATAGATACACTGTCCTGTACTGTGTTTGGTCCCAGGGGTGTAGCCAGGATTTTCAAATTTGTACTCACAGCTCCCAGACTGCTGCCCCCTGAGAAAGCTACACCCATATTAATACTGCTGACCAAGCCATGCCCCTTCATATTGCTGATCTCTGAACAGATCACTTGCAAGTATATGCCAGGGTAGTAATTACTTACACGCTACATGAACACTTCATTCCAAAGGTACATCTTCCATAAGTCAAAAAACAGAATACCTTTCCAATTACACTAGGACAGATCAGTTTGCCCTCCCCAAGATTACCCTTCTTCCCCTTGTAGCTCCTAACCCCTGTAGTGGCTCATTAGAGCTCCAGCAGTGCTGCTGACTAAAGAACTGGCCGGTTCTAGGCAGCATGTGCTCCGCAGTACAGTAGTCTGAGGTACAACATATAGAGCTCTCCAAAAGTAACCTCCCTTCCACCCGCATGGGTCACTTGGCAATCACAGCTCACTCCTATGGCCTACACTCACACCCTTCCACCCACATGGGTTACCTGGCAATGGCTGATCACTCCTATGGCCTACCCTCACACTAAGCCTTTTGGAATGGTAAATCTTACATTCCCAACAACAAATACATTTTAGCTGGGCTCAGTATATTTTTCTATTTATTTTTATTTTACGTTTGTTGACCTTGCTAGTCCACTGGATACATGTCAGTTTTCAGTAGAGGCCCGGGGAGATAAGCTCCAATTACACTAATAGTTCAGGAAAATAAAAATGTAATACATTGTCAATGGAGATTAACTTCAAGAACATGAATACAAAGATTACAAAACAATATACTACTAGAAACATATTTACATAGGAAAGGATTTGACATGAAGATAAGGAAAAAAAGCGAAGATTCAAACTAATTATTATGGTAATTTTGAAGAATAACGCTCAAAGTGGAAAAAAAACAAACAAGTTAGTGTGTGTGTGTGTGTGTGTGTGTATATATATATATATATATATATATATATATATATATATATATATATATATATAAAATACAGTCATATTGCCACTGACATAAAGATGTATACCCATGGGAGTCAATTAAGCAAAAACTAAAGCTGTTGAAATTTACATCCTTACCACCCTGCTTACATCTGTAAATCTCAAGCCTTTGCTGAAAGGAAATTGGTTAAAGCAAGAAAATTACCCTAGGCCCCAGAACCAGTGAGACTGTTACATGCTCTAAGGAACTTGTTTGGAGTTTTTTCTAGTCTTATGATCCAGAGATAGTCTGAACAACATTACTGGAAAGAAAAGAAATTCAAGAAATAGGTTTTGCTCAAAGTTTAATATTAATGATACCACCCAATATCCTGAGGAGGCAACAGCTTGAAAACACAAAAAACATATCTGTGAATGCAGGCTGCCTCCCTACCCTCCCACAAAATGAAAACAATCACTTTATGTATAGCCCTATGCTGTTACATGCTGGAAAAACAAATGAAGACACTCAAGTTTGATTGTGGAAAATGTCAAAGAAAAGTACCGCACCATTCTCAGCCCCCTTGTAAGCTAGTGTAAGTGATCTCATGTGCACATATCTGAGTAGTGCTGGTTTCGGACTATGTTGGGTACTGGGCATTAGTTGGGGATGGAGTCCCTCTACTAAGCCTGTTTCAAGCTTCCACTGTAGAGAATAACTTACTGCCAAGCTCTATGCATATTTAAATAGTTCCATAGACACATCTTTCCCCATCAGAAATAAATGCAACACCAAATTCAAAAATAAAGTCCTGTGGGCAGCATAATCAAAGAAAAAAATACTCACTGCATGTAAAAATAAATGTAACTTAGAAAGCTAAAAACACTCTCACTAAACTAAACAAGGAACTCAGGACTGTGATCAAATCAACCAAAGCCTGATATGAGGTAAAAATATAAACCCAAGTGAAAGATAAACCACAAAGTATTTTTTTTTAGCTGTGCTAGAAATCTCAAACAATGACTGGCACTACAGTGAGCTTATAACAAATGATATCACATACTTGGAAAAGAGGATATGGCCAATCCACTGACCAACTAATTCAGATTGAACTTCATCCCACCAATCTTCCAATATTCTCACATCAAATACCTGCATCTATAACCCCCTCAAATATCTCAACAATTTCTGAAGTTAGTACCCAAGGCCAAGAACATAATGCCTATTGCGACTGGATAACATAGGAGACTGCCTACTTGTTTGTCTGAAACCTGATATGTCAAACCCTCTACAAAAGCTATTCAATACTAATCTCAAAACAGGTTTTGTGCTGGATGAATGAAAGACTGCAACAGACATTCCCTTGCATGAAGGTGGGACTTCAAAGGGCCCAACATACTCACTATTGTAGGGAAATGCTTTTTCATTGTACAGCTTATATCTAAAGATATATCATCCATTTCCAGGCATATAATTATTCCCCACTACTTGGCACTCATTAGGCCAATCACTGAGTGATTATAATGCCCCTTTTAGTATGTACCTTTCCAAACACTTGTCACAAGTGAATGCCATCTAACCCTCAAACATTTAGGAATTATTCCAAAGCAAGCCTTGTACTAATGAGTTATACGATGCTAAAATTTCCATCCCCCAAAAAGATGTGACCTCTGCTACCACAATGCAAATTGTTTACAGAAACCCTATACCATCATGTAAGCAGCTGCAGTGAGGTAGCTGTACCCACAAGGAATAAGCAGAGAACCAACTCAAATAACAAACCACCCTCGTGGAATCCCGATATCAACAAGTTGTATAACAAAAGGAGGAAAAACATGGCCAAAACTAGGAAGTGCAATACCCATTGAGGTATGAAACCCCTCAAACTAAATAAGCAGCTCGGAAATCTTATCAAGCCCATCAAAGCCAAATTTGAGGCAGAAATATTCTCAAAGAAAAAGGATAACCAGAAGGCCTTCATCAGCTTTGTTCACAACCTCAAAGGTAACACAACAGTGTGCTGAACAAATTGTAAATGGAACCACTTAAAGAATCAGAGGATAAAGCAAACCAATTGGCTGATAAATTTAGTTCCAGTTTCACCCCCCTTTTCCCCTCAGTACCTGTCAGGAGACACCTCCTACCATAACTCTTCTGACTATCACTAGCAAATAGGTCTTCAATACATTGTCCAAGGCAAAGAATACCATCTCAATGGGTCTTGATAATATCCTGGGATACCTCTTGGATAGCATGAAACATGAGCTATCAAGCACTCTAAAATCACCGTCCAACATTAGCCTACTAATTGGCTTCATCCTTAGTGAATGGAGGACTGCAGCAGTTAATCCTTAACACAAGGTTTGGCCTTCTATGGACCTGGATAACCACAGACCATAAGTCTGACTGGTCTTGTATGTAAAGCCATGAAAAGAATTATCATAGATATTTTAAATAAAAATGTAGGGAACGCATTTTCTTATTTACTTCTACAATGATTACAGATATTGAAATAAAATATCACTTACACTGATAGCCATTTGCTAAACAGTGCAGGCTCACAATGAAAACAGACTTAGCATGAGCAGTTAACTTCTCTGGCCTTGAAACTCACATTCTCTGAAATGGCATGAAACCCACATTAAAAGAAAATGCATCTGACAGTGGAGGATCACGTTTAGCTTTGAACTGTTTTTAAACCATAGGCTCCTTGCACACATTTATAGGGCCATGCGCACATGTATGTGTTCTTTGATTCACCCTCATTATAAATTATATTCCTTGTACAATACATCACCATCTGTTAGAATGGTGTTTTAAATTTGTACTTATGAACATTTCTTCTACAAAGCAATGAAACAATAATGATAAAACTACCCATTTCTGAAAATTTCGACCATAAAATTCCACTAAAACTTCCGTCATTACAATCCACCAATATTATTCAAAAAGCACAATCTTTGCTGAAGTAAAAGTTGTCTAGATAATTCTACATTAAAGAGATACGTAACTAATGAAGAGGTTGGTACTGGCAAATAACTTTGCATTTCAGGTGTTTCATCTACAAATTCAGTGCCTGCTGCCTTTGAAGAATTAATTGCATATGTTACATTAAAAGATGGTAAACTGGTAATATTGCAATAGGGAATGACTGACAAACCAACAAGTTCATAGTTATTAGGCATCTTATACAAAGGAGGACACACTCAGGAGTGTAGAACCCCTATACCACCTTAAAATGCACCAAATAATCCGCAATCAAAATGGCACTGCAATACCAGCACTCCATCCAAATAGTGTGGGAGTAGAATCCACAGCCTTCTGCACCAAAGACAATTATGCTACTAACACTGCTTTCAAATTCTACAACACAAACAGTGACGGCCATTTGATAAACAAAACAGTTAGTGGCACACTGAAAACAGACTTAGCATGAGCAACAGGAAATTTATCTTCCCTTGAAACTCACAATTCCATTGAAATGAAATGAAACTCAGTCCCTTGAAAATGTACTGAAACCCAAACTCACAATTCCGTTGGCAGTCTGGTAGTCAGGCTCTTGTCTTCATTGGAGCTCACAGTTCCTTCAGCAGTCTGGTAGTTGGTACGGAGAATTCAGGCTTTGTCTCCTGTAACCAAATTAGAGGGTCAAGCCTGATCAAGTTAAGTGACTAACCTGCCCTCCCCCTTAACTAGAGCATTACACACCATACCGTCATACCTCTAAACCTGTTAGTATAAGAAATCTGGGCAAAGCCTAAAACAGGGACAGATTTTAAATATTGCTCTTACAGACTTAGATTACTAGAATAACAGAATTTGTCTTAGCATGCATTTTCTAAAGGAAATGAAGCCCAGCTCAGCGGTATGACATTTATTTCAATTTTCAGTGATTTGCCAGAAAACCACATATATTGAGGAACAGGGCAAAAATCAGGGAATTCTGTAAAAATCCGGACAGTTGAGAGGTCCGCATATCTCTCACTCTCTTAGTGCAAGAAATCTGGACAAAACCCAAAATATGGATCATGCCTCTCAACCTGTTCAAGCAAGAAATCTGGACAAAGCCAGTAGTTATGGGGGGACAAAGGCCTAAAAATAGGAAAACTTTTTAAATATTGCCCTTACAGGCTTAGAAAGTTGATATAATTCCAGGTTTTACATTAGCATGAATTTTCTGAAGCATGTGGAGTTTGAAACTCAAATGCCTGCCATTATTTTCACACTTCAGTCCTCAATGGTTAGCCAGTAATTTGCAAGAAAAGCACCAATTGTAGGAGAAATGGAACAAAAATATGGTGCAGAAATCTGGACATTCTGTGAAAATCTGGACAGTTGAGAGGTATGATAGGGATAGATTTTAAATATTGCTCTTTTTAACTAAGAAAGTTGCTAGAATAACAGGATTTGTACTAGAATGTACTTTCTGAAGAATATACTAACTTCAGTCCTCTGTGATTTGCCAGAAACCCACAAATTTTATGAGAAACAGACCACAACTATGAGGCTAAATCTGGACAGTTAAGAGGTATGTTAAATACACACACACACACACACACACACACACACACACACAAACACACACACACACATATGCACTTTATCTCTCATTCACACAGAATGGCTAGTTCAAATTACACACACACACACACACACACACACACACACACACACACACACACACACACACACACACATTTTCTCACTCATACAGAAATGAACAGAACCTCTAGAAATGAATAAATAACATATGAACACACACACACAGTTTCTCACTCATACAGAAATGAGCAAAACCTCTAGAAATGAATAAATAACATAAGCGTACACAGACACACACACACACTCACCATTCATTTTACATACTTACCTTCTGTCTCAACGAAACAACTATTTTAAATTGCGCGCGAGTGAAAAATAAGCTTACATCAGCGTTAGCGTGCGTACGATGCACACATGACCTTCCTTAAAGGAGAAGATGCTGTTTTAGCTTTTTTTTCCTAGATCCTAGTGCCTGCCTTGTGCTACCCCCTCCATGCAAACACTGTACTGAAATACGTACAGTGAGTATGCCTCCCGACGTCCCTATTTGGTCCATATACATAATCATACCTCCCAAATGTCCAGATTTTCATAGTAAGTCCAGAATTTTGATTCATATATTTTTGATGGTTCCTTATAAAATCTGTGGTTTTCTGCCATATCAATGGAATGATCTCAGGACTGATATCACTAAATAATTCTATACATTTGAGTTTCAGTCTTCAAATCCTTGTTATTCTAGCACATTTTTAAAGAGCGAATATGTCATATCTGTCCCTATTTCTGGGTCATTGTCTCCCATTATGTTGGGCTTTGTCCAGATTTCTTGCACTAAGAGATTGAGAGCTATGACAGCTATATTTGTTAAGCCCTGGTGATCATTGTGGCATTCCTTGAAATGGGCTAACCAGCTGTGCTCTAATGTAAACAGGATTGCTAGTCATATTGCTTTGCATGGTTTTCTCCACAAAACCATGCTTATTTATGTTTAAATGTGGTGTGTAGCATGATTATGTAATGAATGCTGCTGCTCACCACACATCACCGTTCACATGTATAAACTCCATGTAGGCTTCACACAAAGCTTACATGGAGTTTACTGAATCTCAGGGAATGCCTTTTCCAGGTTATGTCTGAAATAGGTCCATCTCAGTTCAAATCATTACCCTGGTTATCAAATTTAAATAATAAGTAAATGCATTATTAATTTAGCATTAATGAGGACTGGTACATTACCACTAAGGAGTAATCAGAAAGGTAACTGCAATAAAAGCATTAAACTCATTCCTTTAGCCAAGTCCCCATTCCCCTTTAACACTAAAGTGTAAACAGAGACTCTGTTGCCTAAAACTGAAACTGAAAATCTAGACAAATTGCAATCTAAGACCAGTTTACTAACACTTTGTATAGGCTAACCAACTAATCCAAAACTTTATTAATTAACCAACTAATCCAAAACTTTATTAATTAAAAAACTAACTAAAAACATGACTAACAAAAAGATCTTCCACTAGAATAAATATTAATAAACATTAATAACTATACAGCTTTTAACAAAGATCACTTTCATATCAGATAAATACATCATCAGGTTTGTGTGAAAAACAAATCATAATATGAATGAACATGTGTATAGATATAGAAGTAAAAATCTAAGTAGGATGAAAAACATAAAAATAATTGCTAAGCTGGAAATACAGTGATAAATGTTAACAAAAAAGCAGTAAGGTCATGGGGATCTGTTAAAGTGTGGCATCTAACTAAGAAAACAGTTTGAGTGTGCGAGAGTGCACTTAAGAGTAATTGCAACCTTTTAAACAGAAAAAAGAAAAAGAAAAAAAAGAAAGAAAAAGACTAGAGCCATGCACATTGTGTGCACTATCAGACTAGGGCCATGCACATTGTGTGCACTATCAGAGTAGGGCCATGCACATTGTGTGCACTATGAGACTAGAGCCATGCACATTGTGTGCACTATCAGACTAGAGCCATGCACATTGTGTGCACTATCAGAGTAGGGCCATGCACATTGTGTGCTCTATCAGAGTAAGGCCATGCACATTGTGTGCACTATCAGACTAGGGCCATGCACATTGTGTGCACTATCAGAGTAGGGCCATGCACATTGTGTGCACTATCAGACTAGGGCCATGCACATTGTGTGCACTATCAGAGTAGGGCCATGCACATTGTGTGCACTATCAGACTAGGGCCATGCACATTGTGTGCACTATCAGACTAGGACCATGCACATTGTGTGCACTATCAGACTAGGGCCATGCACATTGTGTGCACTATCAGACTAGAGCCATACACATTGTGTGCACTATCAGAGTAGGGCCATGCACATTGTGTGCTCTATCAGAGTAGGGCCATGCACATTGTGTGCACTATCAGACTAGGGCCATGCACATTGTGTGCACTATCAGAGTAGGGCCATGCACATTGTGTGCACTATCAGAGTAGGGCCATGCACATTGTGTGCACTATCAGACTAGGGCCATGCCCATTGTGTGCACTATCAGAGTAGGGCCAAGCACATTGTGTGCACTATCAGACTAGGGCCATGCACATTGTGTGCACTGTCAGACTAGGACCATACACATTGTGTGCACTATCAGAGTAGGGCCATGCACATTGTGTGCACTATCAGACTAGGGCCATGCACATTGTGTGCACTATCAGAGTAGGGCCATGCACATTGTGTGCATGGCCCTACTCTGATAGTGCCATGCACATTGTGTGCACTATCAGAGTAGGGCCAAGCACATTGTGTGCACTATCAGACTAGGGCCATGCACATTGTGTGCACTATCAGACTAGGGCCATGCACATTGTGTGCACTATCAGACTAGAGCCATGCACATTGTGTGCACTATCAGAGTAGGGCCATGCACATTGTGTGCTCTATCAGAGTAGGGCCATGCACATTGTGTGCACTATCAGACTAGAGCCATGCACATTGTGTGCACTATCAGAGTAGAGCCATGCACATTGTGTGCACTATCAGACTAGAGCCATGCACATTGTGTGCACTATCAGAGTAGAGCCATGCACATTGTGTGCACTATCAGAGTAGGGCCATGCACATTGTGTGCACTATCATACTAGAGCCATGCACATTGTGTGCACTAACAGACTAGAGCCATGCACATTGTGTGCACTATCAGAGTAGGGCCATGCACATTGTGTGCACTATCAGAGTAGGGCCATGCACATTGTGTGCACTATCAGAGTAGGGCCATGCACATTGTGTGCACTATCAGACTAGGACCATGCACACTGTGTGCACTGTCAGAGTAGGGCCATGCACATTGTGTGCACTATCAGACTAGGGCCATGCACACTGTGTGCACTGTCAGACTAGGACCATGCACATTGTGTGCACTATCAGACTAGGGCCACTGTGTGCACCATCAGACTAGAGCCATGCACATTGTGTGCACTGTCAGACTAGGACCATGCACATTGTGTGCTCTATCAGATTAAGGCCATGCACATTGTGTGCACTATCAGACTATGGCCATTGTGTGCACCATCAGACTAGGGTCATGCACATTGTGTGCACTATCAGACTAGGGCCATGCACATTGTGTGCACTGTCAGACTAGGACCATGCACATTGTGTGCTCTATCAGACTAAGGCCATGCACATTGTGTGCACTGTCAGACTAGGGCCATTGTGTGCACCATCAGACTAGGGCCATGCACACTGTGTGCACTATCAGACTAAGGCCATGCACATTGTGTGCACTGTCAGACTAGGACCATGCACATTGTGTGCTCCATCAGACTAAGGCCATGCACATTGTGTGCACTATCAGACTAAGGCCATGCACATTGTGTGCACTATCAGGCTAGAACCATGCACATTGTGTGCACTATCAGACTAGGACCATGCACATTGTGTGCACTATCAGACTAGGGCCATGCACATTGTGTGCACTATCAGACTAGGACCATGCACATTGTGTGCACTATCAGAGTAGGGCCATGCACATTGTGTGCACTATCAGACTAGGGTCATGCACATTGTGTGCACTATCACACTAAGGCCATGCACATTGTGTGCACTATCAGACTTTAACTGCCTAAAAGGAAAACGTATAACAAAAGTGCTGAGTTTAAAATCTAAAGTAGCATTTAATGTGGAGCCATCAAACATGGTTAATGTATACATGTGCCACCTAAAGTATGTCCTTTATAACATTGCAAAGTAATGCTAAAAGAAGTAAACAGTGCTTGATATTTGTTTTTAAACACAAAATAAGCAAGTAATGTCAGCATTAATTGGTCCCATATCAGACTTTTAAGCTGTGGGGCAGTTTTCTGAGATATAGTATGCTTTTTATGGAGCAATAATAATTAAGCCCCGGTTTTCTATAGGAGTTCAGTTTCAGCTGCCACTGTAGTTCACCTTTTACTAAAAGATTAGGAATGTGCCAAAAAGTAAGATACAGAATTTTAAATTGTCTGCAGTGGGCAACATTTAACACTGGAGCCATGAAATGTTGCATTACACTTTAGAGCAACCAGAAAGTACCAACCTTGTCAGTTAGTGCTGAGGATTAAGACTATGAACTATTAATAGGCTTCATCTTGTAGTTCTGGGTTTGATTCCTAGATTCCTACAGCCTCCATTTGCTTACCAGGATAAGAAATTGTTAAAATAAAATTATACATTATCAAGTAAATGCCACCTTACCACAA
This sequence comes from Protopterus annectens, assembly GCF_019279795.1. Classification (NCBI taxonomy): domain Eukaryota; kingdom Metazoa; phylum Chordata; order Ceratodontiformes; family Protopteridae; genus Protopterus; species Protopterus annectens. The sequence goes on along the minus strand of NC_056729.1, from coordinate 1,986,674,621 downwards.
CCCGTGGTCTGCAGTCAAAATAAATAAAAGAAGAAATTTGCCCCAACGTTTAAGTATAACAACAGGATAACACTTTCATTAGAAAATAACAAACTACTGATGAACAATGATATATTTGTCTGACTGGAATAAATTGTTCAAATACGTTTGTCTGTGTTTTTTAACCTCTAATTACTGTATGGGGTTTTAAGTATGACTGAGCAAATATATACCAATCTAATTACTTTTCTTTGTTTTTAGATGAAAATGATTGCCAGTTTGTTACTTTCAAATAAAAATGTCATCTCGTCAATATAGTCACATGTTCATGTCAGATTTAAAGTAAATCTGTTGTCACCAAGTAAAATAAAACAACAGTATTTTTACACAATGTTAGACCAGAAGGCAACATTTGGTACTACAATAATGCAACAATGTGTTTTGTATTTTATCATACAGAACATGCACTGTACCCACAGTGTTATTTTGTAATAAGTACTATTCTGAAGCATCCAAACAATATTTCTGTGATTAGAGCTATGATGCGGGGGAAGCAACTGGAAATGGGATATTTTTTCACTGTACTTTAAGTAACATACAATATTAAAAAAAAGATGGAATACAGTGTTAGCAACAAAGCCAAGTTGTGACATATATAAAGATTTGAAAATGTGTGCAGAGACCAACATTTAGCACTGTAATGTTAAATTACAAAAAAAGAGGATAGTGTGTTAACAAATATAGCACTATTGTGCATTGATAACCCCTATTTTGAGATGCCTATCCAAAGTTGTGAAATGTTGCATTACACTGCATAGAACTAAAAAAAAAAATAATATGTAAGTATTTTAAAATAATTCTGGAAAGCAAACTTTGGTATCATAGTACTTTTGGAATACAGCTGAAACTTTCCGATTCTCATTTTGTAATAACTAGAAAAAAAAAAAACATTCTGAAGTCCCTTGTGGATGAAAACACAACGATAAATTATTTTATCCTGTTGCTGTGATTTGGATGACTTTTTAGTTGATTTTTTTGTTTCATCCTGCCAACTGTTACAGTTGTTTATGGTAGAAAAACAAAACAGATAAATTCTATTCTGAAGTGTTAGAGCTATGATTACTGTACTAGTATAAATGTAGTATAAAGGTGTGGTATAATATATGTCTACCTTATTCTGCTTGTGCTGTAGACTGTGGCAGTAGCACTGTTTTGAACCACAGACATTGTAAGTAACAGAGTGCTGTTCAATTATACCACTTTGCTCAATGGAGAGAAGAGTAGCAATGCCTTCTGTGGTATGTATTAAACTGGCAATAAAGGAAAAATACTTTTCTGGGTGGAGCTGTGGCATTTTGCTTCTCATGTTATTCTGATGAAAAATCAAGATGCAGCCTTTTAAAATAGCTGTGGAGAATTTGATATTTTTCAGTATAGTGCTACTATGTGTTAAGAAGCCTTTTTCTGGGACAGCCGTATAAATGGAGAGCCTAACTGGAGCTGTAACATAGGTTCATAGGTTCATAGGTTGGTACTAGGCTATTAGCCCTAGGGCCTATACAAGCCTAGCCATACCAATTCCATGGATATTTCTTCCCACACTATTTACTTCCCTGGACCCCTAACAGGGCAACTGACGTGATCCCCAGGGTGAATTTCCTTTCTCCCATCCAATCGTCAAGGTTACTTTTGAAGAGGGCCAAAGAGGCACTCTGATTGACATGTATGAGCAATCTATTCCAGAGTGGGGAGTCTCTGGGTCAGGAACCTATCCCTCCAGCATGTTTTGTTTATTGTGATGACAAGGTTTAGATCCCTGGAGCGTGTGGCTTTGAGGGATTGGGATTTCTTTAAGTGTAGCATGTCCAACAGCTCTGGGTTTGACATGGCCTTGTATGTTAAGCAGAGATCGCCTCTGAGTAGACGATATGCGACAGAGTATAGCTGGAGTTTTTTAAGGCGGTCAGCATAGGGCATCTTCTTTAGGCCTGTGATACTTTTAGTGCGGTATTTCTGCGGCCTTTCCAGTTGTTGCAGATGTCTTGAGAGGTACATGCCAAATGGGGCGTTGTATTCTATAATGGGTCTAATGAGGGATGAGTACAGTGGGACAATGACCTCCTTTTTTCTGGATGAAAAGCCCTTAGTGATGACGTGTGCCACATAGAAGGATTTCCTGACTGTTGTGGCGATGTGGTTATCGAAGGTGAGACCACTGTCCACCTGTGTCCCTAAGTCTCTTATCACACTTTCGGTGTTTAGTGTACTGCCACCTATGTGGTAATTCAAGGGTACATGTTTTTTCCCAAAGGGGATAACTATACATTTCTTGGCATTGAGCTTGAGCCCATGCCTCTGGCACCAAGCATCTGTTTCTGTAATGCCCTTTTATAGAGTATCCACATCATTTGGGGATTCACTAATGGCTCCCAGTTTGCAGTCATCTGCGACCTTTGTTAGCCAGAGTCCCTTAGTATTGGCCTGTACTTCAGAGAAGTAGATGCCAAACAAGAGCGGCCCCAGGACTGAACCCTGAGGTACTCCACTTGTTACTTGTCTGGAGCTGGATTTGGAGCCAGCTACTTTTACAGTGTGGGTTCTATCAGTAAGCCAGTTAGCAACCCATTGGGTGATATAGGGATTAATGCCCAGCTTAGTAAGTTTACCTATGATTCCAGAGTGGGGGATGGTGTCAAAGGCCTTGGCAAGGTAGGCTGTGTGGACCACCTTACCCTTGTCCATGGCTCTGGAGACTGATTCAAAGAAATCAATCAGGTTCAGGAGACAAGATCGGCCCTTCATGAACCCAAGCTGGGTCGGGTCCAGTGTTTGAAGGTTGCCAATGTCTTTGTTTATAAGTTCCATGATAATATGCTCCTTGGCCTTGCAGATAAGGCTTGTCAGGCTAATGGGACAGTAGTTTCCGAGATCCAAGGTGGATCCCTCCTTGTGGAGTGGGATAACTGTAGCTCTGCGCCACTCAGTGGGCATGAAACCTGAGGTGAGGCTATGATTAAACATGACACTTAGGTGAGGTGCCAGTTCATATTGTAGTTCATGTAGTACACAGCCCGGGATGTCATCTGGTCCCATGGATGCTGTATTCTTAACTTTGGAGAGTGCGTTTTTTACCTGTGTGGCCGTTATTACCGGAATTTGGCAATCGTCCGGTATTGAGATGGGCCATTTAGGGGGTGAGAGGGGGTGAAGTTGGCACTGAATCGATCTGCCAGGATATTGGCAATATCCTTGGGATCAGTATATTTAATGCCATTCTGTTTTAGCTCAGAGCAGATCTGAGCAATGCCATTTTGATTCTTGAAATAGTTATAGAATGCCTTGTGGTTGTCTTTGGAATTTTTGGCAATTTTATTTTCGTAACAACATTTCATATTGCACTTTGTAACAAAAGGAAGAGTAAATATACAATTAAAAATAATTAGGAAAGCAACATTAGACATGACAATAGTTTTCTTAATGGAGCTATGACATTCTGATTTGCATTTTGTCAGATAGAATGGGCATTATTAACAATAAAGGATCATAGGCTCATATGAGGTTATTAGGCTATTGGCCCTAAGGCCTCTGCAAGCCTAATCATGTCATACCCTTGTTTCCTTATGGACCAAGATATATAGTCTATGTTTGTGCACAAATCTAAGATCAGCACCGGCTGTCCCTGTCTAAGAGAGACATAGGTGAACCTCCAGTGTAAATTTACTGTTTCCCATCCAATTGTCCAGGTTACACTTAAATAGGGTCATTGAGGAGCTGTGTTTTACATGAATTGGGAGTTTGTTACAAAGGAGTGGCAACCTCTGGGAGACATATCTGTCTCTCCAGCATGTCCTGTTAATATCGCAGGCTAGGTTAAGATCCCTAGAGCGAGTAACTCTTGTCCCATTGGATTTGCTGATATGCAGCAAGTTCATCAAGGCAGGGTCTATTTCTCCTCTGTAGGCCAGGCACAAGTCGCCTCTAAGCACTCTATACGATACTGAGTAAAGTGATAGGGCTTTCACTCTATCTGTGTAGGTCATGTGTTGTAGGCCCTAAATTTTCTTGGTGAGAAACCTCAGAGGTCTCCCCAGTTGCTGCAGTACAGAAGGGAGCATTGCATTCTATTATTGGTATGATGAAAGAGCCGAGTACAGGGGAGTTATAACCTCCTTAGCTTTGGATGCTATACCCTTGCTTATGAGGTGTGCAATGTAGAAGGCCTTCCTTACTACTGTGGATGCCTGATGATTAAAATTAAGGCTGCTGTCAATTTGCATTCCTAAATCTCTCACCACTGAGTTTGAACTTAGGAGGATATTATTAATGCCGTAATTAGCAGGGGTTTCTCCTTTGCCATAGAGGATGGTAATGCATTTTTTTGCATTTAGTTAACGTCTGTGGCTTTGACACCATTCATTTGTCTGTGTAAGCCCATTTTGTAGTATGTTGACATCTTTGGGGGATTCGATGATTGCACCCAGTCTGCAGTCATCAGCAAACTTGGTAAACCAGAGGCCATCTATTTTTGCCTGGACTTCTGAACAATGGCTATCAAACAGTAAGGGTCCTAGCAAAGATCCCTGTGGAACACCACTGGTAACAGGTCTGCTGGTAGAGTTGGCATCCACAATTTTGACTGCATGTATTCTGTTTGTAAGCCAGTCGGCAACCCATTTAGTGATGTAAGTGTTAATCCCCAGCTGGGTGAGTTTCTCAATGATGCCTGAGTGAGGAATTGTGTCAAAGGCCTTGGCTAGGTTGAGATAGGCAGTGTGAACTGTTTTGCATTCATCCTGGACTTTGTTGGCATTCTTGAAGAAGTCCACTAGGTTTACCATGCAAGATCTGCCCTTAAAAAAGCCAAATTGGGTTGGGTCAAGAGTTTAAAGGTTACTTATATCCTTGTTGATAAAATCCATGATGATTCTCTCCATGGCCTTGCAGATAAGGCTGTTAGGTTTATGGGTCTATAGTTCCTGGGGTCAGTTGAGGGACCCCCTTTGTGCAAGGGGATTATACTTGCTGTTTTCCACTCAGCTGGGACAAAGCCAGTGCTTCGACTAAGATTGAAGAGTGGCTCAGCGGTTCTGCTAACTCCTGTTTTAGACCATTTAATAAGCAGCCTGGGATGTTGCCCGAACTAGTCCCACAGCGGCTGTGTTTTTGGCCTTGGAGATTGCGACTATGACCTTCTATCTGGAGATACCAGGCAGAGGACTGGTGACAGGTATGTTATGGGGTATGACTGACAGGCACAGCGGGGTGAAGTTTTCACCAAACCTGTCTGCTAGCTAGTTGGTGAGGTCCTCAGTTTCAGTATAAGTGGTAACCATCCACAGCTAGTTTGGCACAAAGCTGGGCCTCCCCTTTTAGATTTCAGATGTAGCTAAAGAATGCTTTGTGATTTAACTTAGCTAGGGATGCTAATTTACTTTTGTAATTAGCTTTTAGGAGCTTTACAAGATGTCTAATCTGCTTGTTTATACTTTGGAGGGAGTTATTTTGCTGGGACCATTCCCTCTTTTTCTTGACAGCAGTTTATTTCTCTTATTGTATAACCTATTGGTGCTAGATGTCCACCATGGTGGCTTATTCTTTCATGAGGATCTTGATTAGATCTGTTCTGGTACAACTGAGTCTATACATTTATATAGGTGTTTATAGAGGACATTTGTGTACACCTCAGTATGGGGGTCATTGCCGTCAGCATTTTCAGGGGGTCTAAAACTACTGATGCCATTGCTCAGTAAGCTACAGGTTTACTTTGGAGAAATGTTTTAACCTTTTTGCTCCTGAGGGTGGGTCAAGTACGATTGTTACTTTGAACGAGACTGATTTATGATCAGACTTTACCAGGGAAGACCCCACACATGGTGTGGTGCAGCGCATACCTCTCAACCTGTCACAGAAAGAATTTGGGACAAAGCCATAAATAATGGGGGGACAAAGTTCCAAAAATAGGGACAATTTTTAAATATTGCTCTTACAAACTTAAAAAGTAGATAAAATAACAGGTTTTGCATTAGCATGACTGTTCTGAAGGGTATGAAGTCTGAAACTTAAAATCCGTCATTATTTTCTTACTTAAATCTTCAATGATTTGTTAGAAAGCCACTGTTTTATGAAAAACAGACCAAAATATGACACAAAAATCTGGACATTCTGAGAAAATCCATACAGTTGAGAGGTATGGTGCAGTGATCCCCCATGTTGGTGAGTACTATGTCAAGGATGTTAGAACCCCTTATGGGGGAGCTGACTATCTGCTCCAGAGCATTTGTGTTAACAAAGTCCAGGAACCTTTGAATGAGCATGTTTGTGCTCATATATGTTGCCCAGTTGATGGAAGGATGGTTAAAGTCACCCATGACCAGGGTATTTAGCTGTACTGAGAGTGACTCAACTAGGTCCAGGTAGGCTGTGTGGTTTTCATGGTTCTTGGTGGGAGACCTATACCTAACAATGACATGGAGGGGAGGGTCTTTCCTACAGTTAGTTGGATTTGGGAGTCATACTGTTTAACCAGTCTAGAGGTGTATATGTCTTTAATGAAGATGGACACTTCTCCTCCCTTGTTTTTTTCATGTTCATTGTGTGGTCTAAATGTGTGGAAGGCATTGTAGCCCTGCATGGTTGGGGTATTCTCTGAGGCCTTGAACCAGGTGTCTGTGACTGCACAGACATCAGCATCTTCCAGGGTGAGAAGTGTTTCAAGTGAGTGCAGTTTTTGATTTAAACCCCTAGCATTAAGCAGCATAACCCCGAGTTTGTTTCTGGAGGATATTTATATGTTGGGAAATTTTGTTCTTATGCCTTCCTAAAAAAGGCACGATGGGGGAAGCAAGTACCTTTGCCAGCAACCTAAAACCTAGAGGCAACAGGTGAAGACCATCTCTGGCAAAGCAGTATGGTCTGTCGATCATATCATCCCAGGCTGTCAGATACTGAATCCCTCTGGACTGACACCAGAAGCTAAGACAATTGTTGAAGTCAGTCATTTTTTGTTGGTACTGTGGCATCATCCTGGTTGAAGGAAGAATGCTGCTTAGGCCTAGAGACATACCTGCTTGGGACACATAGTCTAAAAGCTCCATCATGTCTCTCTTCATATAGTCCAGTGAGGTACATCTCAAGTCATTCATTCCAGCATGGACTACGACAGAGTCATAAAAGTATTTGTTGTTGAGAGCTTGAGTGCATGAGTGATTTGGCAGGTCCTGGCACCAGACAGGCAGCTGACTGTGGCCTTCTCCTTGTCCAGCCTAGTGAGGGGGACATCTGTGTGTCTCACAATGGAGTTGACTGTGACCAAAACATTTGCTTTAGATATATTTTGCCTCAGGGACTTATTGGGTGCGACACTAATGCGTGTGTTATTATGTGTAGTGGGTGCTGTTGAAACTGTATTGTGTGCAGAAGGTTTGCGCTTGGGAGGTCTATGCTCTTTTAGTATATTTCTAGTGAGTACCTCCACATATGTAGGTTTATATGTTGTGTACTTGGTATGTGTGGGAGGTGTGGTGTGGGTGCTAACAACCTGCTTGGTATTTGTTTGTTGTTACGTGAGAGAGAGAGAGAGAGAGCACTGATTCCAGATTCATAGTATGGATACATCTCTCACATATTGTATTTGTATGTTTTAAGAGTAGTAGGTTGTCTGTATACATGAGGCAATTGCTAAATTGCCTCAGGATGCCCATGTCAATCAGGCTGGCTGGAGAAAAGGTGGGAAACTGACCTTCCATTATGCCGGGTGTATTCTGTAATAAGTGGTGGAGGGTGGGCTAGATGGACTAAGGTATGTTGTAGAACAAGTAAAATCAGCTAATCACTGGGAGGTTTAGAGGTAGAAACCTGCACTGGAGCTTCGAAAAGCACAACTGTGTTGTTCACTGGGCAGCAGTGCACAACTGCATTACACGCCAAGAAGCAGGGAAGCTTAGAAGGGTTCTCTAGGATTTATCTTGGAAAAATTTGACTTTTTAAGTGTTTACACCTATACACGGCAGTGATAACCCCTGTTGCACTGTGTGCAGCTATGCACAAACCCTATGTTTAAATATCAACTTAGTAAACAGCTTTCAAACAACCCAACCTATAGGAAAGCCCAAGACTGAGCCTTGTTCCAACAAACTCCAAATTAGATGGGTCCTATACTACATTCATATGGCACAAGGGTGAAGGAGGGCCCTCTTAATGTAAAATGGCTAGCTTTAGTGCTCAGAAAATGCCAAACAGTCTAAATTCAGAAAGTCTGAATCTAGCCTATGCTATAAATTGTTCAATTACTGTAAATAGGCAGTGCAGAAAACACAGTCACAAACAATAAAATCATTTTAAATTAGGCAACAAACCAGTTGCAAGTACAAAGAAAGTTATAAAAATACTTATTTTTCAGTAGCATTCACAGGATGCGCTGGATTTGGATATAACACTATCCTGTGGTAATAAGCACTGTTCTGAAATACTAGAGCTATGACAGCATGCTTTGCATGCTATTATGATACATATCACTGTTGTGTAAACATAACCCATATTATAAGATATCTTATGTGGGAGTTCAGACTGGAGCTGTGACAGTTTGCTTGTACCTTATGGTGCCAGGAAAGTAACATGAATTATCTTAAAATGATTCCAGAAAGCAATATTTGCCATTGTACTACTAAATTTAAAACTGGTGTTGACATTGTTAGTGATAACAAAAATAGCAGCCATTTTCTCCTTCATCTATATTATACAACAACACTTCAGAGCTTTCCTGCCAAAAGAGAGAGGGACACTGAGCCCTGAAAGGACAATGCTAAAAATAACAAAATAATAAATGTCTACACCATGGCATAAAAAACACACCAAAAAACTAAGGGGATGGAGGAATGGTGCAGCCACTGCAACACTGATCATTTGAACCTATATTGTTATGGTAAGTTCAGTTTATACATTTGTGTTATGTTCTTCATATTGATCACTGCTTGAGTAGACTTAGCTATATGGGTAGATTATCATAGCTAGCTATATTTGGGAGATGGAAGGAGAAGGCATCAGGAGCCTCTGGAGAATGTTCTAGCAAAGCTTAATGTAGACACAGAGAAGGAATGAAGCTTATTGTGCTTTTGTAAAAGTATGTACAGAGGACCAAGTAGCAGCTTTTAGAGTATATCTAGAATCCAACCCTTTCCAAATAAAGCCAATGCCCTGGCAAAGTAGACATTGACCCTGCCTGGAATAGATTTGTTATACTGAGTATAACAAAAGGTAATAGCCTTAAACAATCATTTGGAAATTGTCTGTTTTGACTTAGGTTGCCCCTTATGCATACCTTCACAAGAAATGAACAATTGATCCAAAGATCTGAAAGATTTAGTTCTGTGTAAAGATAGTACCTGCGTTGTCCGTGGACATACAAGGTATGGAGTATCTTTTCTCCCTCATTTTTTAGTTCAGGAAAGAAAACAGGGAGATTGATAGTTTGGCTTAAAGTAAACTCAAATACCACTTTAGTCATGAAAGAAGGAATGATTAGTTCTCAAAGAAACTTTGTCCCTGTCAAAAATGAGATAGGTTCATAGGTTGGTACTAGGCTATCGGCCCTAGGGCCTATACAAGCCTAGCCATAACAATTCCCTGGCTATTTCTTCCCACACTATTTACTTCCTTGGACCCTTGTCTAGCAGGGCGATTGATGCGATCCCTGGGGTGAATTTCCTTTCTCCCATCCAGTCATAGGTTCATAGGTTGGTACTAGGCTATCGGCTATAGGGTTGACTCACCATAAGCACTTGAAACTCAGATACCCTTCTTGCAGAGGTCAAAGCAACCAGTAAACTGTTTTCCATGTTAAGAAACTCAAGTCAGTCGGATTAGCTGGTTCAAATGGAGCAAGTGTTAAGCTTCTGTAACTCAGAATTAAGGTTCCAAGGAAGGGCCACTGGTTTTGTAGGAGGCCTCTTATGCAAAACCCCTTTTAAGAGCATTTTGACATGAGACTGCAATTGAAAAAGGAGGATCCATGGGCAGACATGCTGAAATAGCCAATAAATGAACCTTGATAGATGAATAAGAAAGGCAATAGGTTAGTAACTCATGCAAATATTGTAAAACCAAAGAACAACTAGCCCTGAATGGGTGCTGGTTATGTTGTTGGCACCAACTGGAAAACCTTTTCCATTTTCTAATATCTGACTTTCTAGTAGCAGGCTTTCTTGCCTCCATTAGCACCTGCTGCATATCCTCAGAAAGCAGGTGCCTAAAATGAATTAAGAACTATCAGTCAGGCAGTTGATTGAAGATGATTGATGTTAGGGTGTATCAAACACCTCTGGTCTTGTGTAAGTAGATCCAGCATGTGATGAAGCTTATCGTAATTGCCTTGGTCATTTTCAAAAGAAGGTAGAACCACAGTTGCCTGGGCCAGAAAGAAGTCACCACAATGATCTTGGGGGATTCCTTCTGAATCCTCCAAAGTACCCTGGACATTAGTGGAAAGGGTGGAAAAGCATACATGAACATTCCCATCCAATGAAAAGAAAAGGCATTTGTCTTCCATGGAGTCCTGGAACAGAATTTTGCCAATTCATTGTTCAGAGAGGAGGCAAAGAGATCTACTCGAGGAATTACCCACAGATAGATCAAATGTTGGAAGACCCCCATGATCCCGTTTAAATCTTGTCTGCCACACAGATTTGCTCTGACAGAATGTATGATGCCTGTAGAGTGAGATTATGCTGTAAATGTATATTCCAAGCTAGCATGGCTAGTCTACAAAGGGGTACAACCCAATTCTCTTTTACTTGTTGATATACCACATCACTTGAAGATGCCCGGTGAACCAAAGATGGTTCAGAGAGTTGAGTGCCTTGATCAGATCAAGCATTTCCTTGATATTTATTTGTTTGCATTTGTCCTTTGTGTCCCACATCCCCTGCACTTTTATACCTCCTGAACCTCCTCCCCAACAAAGTCTGATGATTCTATGGTGACTGACCCCTTTGGGGCAGGGACTGAAAAGGGAAACCTGGATTTAAGGATATCTGTTGTCTCCACTAAAAGATCTCTCTTCTGACAGACCCTACTACTGGGATCTGAAAAGATATAGGGTGTTAATGCTGGGGCCAAAGTGATTAAAGATACCACTGTATCTTTCGCATGTGAAGTCTTGCCAGGGGTGTCATGAGAATCATAGATGCTATGATACCCAAAATCCTGAGGTATTCCTTTGCAGTGATGAATGTCTCTTTCTCTGAGGCGTTCACTAGAATGTCTTAGCGTTTTCAATGGGAGAACACTGAGGTTCCTCAGTCCCTCAGAAAATACTATGAGTTGTTACAGAAGGATTTTTCCAGAACCTACAACCATTCTTCCTGTCCTGACTGCTTTAAAGGATGTGTGTTTTGTTGCCTGCAATTTTCCTGATAGTCAGACAGCTGTCCCTAAAAAGGCAGATAGGTTGTATAAACTTCTTCAGTCTTTTAAATTTTTATATACTGTTCCGAAACTGACCCAGCATCTATAGCCTTAGTTAATTTCACTGCTGCTAAGCACTTTGTTAATTCCAATCCTGCTATATCTCTCAACCTCTTAGAGCAGGAAATCTGGACATAGCCAAAAATACTGGGGGGACAACAGCCCAAAAATAGGGACAAACTTTAAATATTGCTCTTGTAAACTTAGAAAGTTGTTAGAATTTCTGAAAGTCTGAAACTCAAATAGTTGTCAATACTTGTTGAATTCATTCCTCAATGATTTGCCAGAAAACTTCTAATTTTATGAGGAGCTAGCCAAAAATATGAGTAAAAAATCAGGATGTTCTGTGAAAATCTGGACAGTTGAGAGGTATGGATCTGAACTACATCATAACTATAGCACATTTGTTTATACACTGAATAGACTTCTGATAAAGTATCAGCCTGCCAATTTACCACTGCTGTGAATTACTGAAAGGAAATGCATGCACAGTGAAATATGACTTGTGCCCACCAGCAGATGGCACTATAATACCTCTAGTCTGCATGAAAAAAAATGTACAAGGAGTGCTGAGGAATAATTTTTTTTTTCAATAATAAATCTTTATTGTTTCATTATTTTCCATACACAATTAAGAACAAAAACAAAATTTAGAAAGAACTACTAACTAATATCACTAACAGTAACACCACAACATATATACAATATTTACATGAATGCTTCCATGTGAAACACTAACTTATACAAGAAAAACATAAGAATAGTTAAGATCACTTCAAGTAATAAACAGTTTGGTTACAAAGTTCTCTTCAAGTGTATAGATAATTCTTAATACATTCAAATTAGAAGTATTATGCTAGCATAATATTAAATACTTGTTCCCAAATTTTTGGGTTATTAATATTTTTACTATGCTGATTCAAAAGTAATTTGTGAGCTAATATATGCCTTATTACCAAAACTCTAAAGTTATCCCATGATGTTTTAGATGGGTCTAACTAATTAGTAGCTATATAAAGCTTCATTAATAAAAAGATATTAATACATGTAATACTTTGTGATCTAGGGAGTTCTTTCGGAGAAATATGCAAAATCATGAATTTCCATGACAACGTTGTACTTTGGTAACCCATGCTGAGGAATAAATTTATAAAAATAAAATCCAGAAAGTTTTTTTTTCTGTTATGGGACACTTTCCTGAGTTTGTACAAAAATTTGTTTTTTTGCCTCAACTTACAAGATTATAGTATTTACCATAGTAGGATGAAGAAACACTAAGATGTAAAAAAAAAAAACGTTATCACTTTGTACTGCAAAATTAACAAGCTTACATTGTGTAGGAACATATAGCCACCTGTTATTAATATTAGCTTGGAACAATGTGTCTTGTTCAAATTAATTATAGTGCTGTGAAAACTCTGCTGCACTTTGAAAACATTATTGGAAAATAGGAAGCTATAAAAGCAAAATAACACAAAATATTGCCTCACCAGTGCAGTTGGCAAGGTAGTTTAATCACAAAATAAAGCAGTGTTTACCATTCAGGCAGATGCAAATGTAACTGTAAAACTGAATCTCAGAATATATAAACCAATAATGTCAATAAACAAAAACAGATACAGACTAAAATGGAATTAACATAGTCATAGCCCAGTACCTGCCTTCACCCAACCTAATCCAAGGGGGTTCACGCTCTGATTCCCAAGCTGTATAACTCTCATAGTTATCTTCCTATGAGCCTATCTAAGCTCTCACCAATTTCTATAGCTTCTCTCTAAGTTCTCACCTCCTACAGCTATCCTCACACAGCCCAACCTTGTAAATATTGTAAATAGCATTCTACTGTTGGTGTGTATGTAAAGCATATTTACATTTTCTTAAAAGGCTTGTATGTAAACTGTTTCCACACCTAACCCATATCTGTTTTCCTCATATGAAACTGTGTGCTTCCTACCTTTGAGCTTAATGAATTTAACTATGCATGATATTGAATGCATTTATGAGTAACTATTCTACATAAGATATTTAATATTAACTATCATTTGTATCTACATTGTATAATGCATCTTGGAGCTTTTCTCCCCAGGCCTCTACTGAAAATGGGTCAATTTGGCCCAGTGGACTTCCCTAGTAATCAAATTGTAAATAAATAAATAAATAAATAAATACACTTCAGTGTCTAGCCTTCATAGAACTAAGAAAGTATAATGAAAAAAACAGACAAATAGTAAAATCATTTATTGGCACATCCCAGTTACATTAATTAAGAGCTTCCAGTAAGAAACTTAAAATCCAAGTCATTATTTAACTCTTTTGCATACACGGTATGATGTGTAAAAAGTCTTTCTTCTCTAATAGTAGAGTATCAGCTGTTTTGCATTCTCTGATATGTGGCATGATTGTTTCTAGAACAGCAAATTTTAACTTAGTTATATCAACATTATGTGCAGACTACATATGAAAAGCTAATGAGCTGTTTGCCGTATTTTTCCTAGTATCACTAAGATGTTTCTTTCTTGTATTAAAACACCCTCTTCATCAACAGCCCACTTTTTCCCATTTTTATAGGGCCATGGTATTGAATCGACTGTTGCTCTCTCTCTCTCATTTCAGTCACTTTTCCACACACATTGATAATTATGATTGACTGTCACAGGTCTGTTTTCATGCAATACATCCAGCTTTTGGTTGGATGTCCTCATTTCCTCTTGCCTTCTTCCTCTCTCTCCCAAATCTTCTTTACTAAATCATCTTCTGCTTTCCTGCATGTGTTATAACCGCAATCTGCTCTACTTGAAAATCTGTACTTCTTGAAATTATCTGCCATTAGGTCTATTTTTGCTTCTGCTCTAATGTTCTCATTTCTTCTTCTGTCACACAGTGGGCACACTCCTGCACATCTCAGAAAATGTCTATGACCTCAAGCTTCTTCAAATGCTCTGCCTTCACTGCCCAGAGAAGCACTGGTCACATCACTATTTTGTACCCTTTACTTTTCAGCATCTTTGGTTTTCTGCTGTCACATACTACACCTGACATGCTGTACCAGTTGGTTGCAGCACCTGATTCTAGCTTTGACCTCCTCATTCAGATTTTCCTTTCCCCTCAAACACCCCTCACAGATACTTGAAGCTGATAACCTGCTCCACTCTTTCCCCTTGTATCTTCATTTTCATCTTTCTGCTTCCCCCCATTTTCTGGCATGACTAGTCTTGTCTGCACTCAGTTTCATCCAATGAGCCTTAATGTCTGTTTATGATTAACTGGTCAGAAAAGGAAACTTGATTTTCAGTCAGTTTAGTGATTTCATGAAGTAGCATTTTAAAATTTAAGTTTGCCTATTCTTTTCATTTAAATGTTTCTCAGTTATGTCTGTTTGACTAGCAGTAATATACCCTGTTCATCTTATTTCTTAAAAAAATATTTCTTGTACTTTAAATTTACGATTATTGTTATTACACTGTGGTCACTCTCTGAAAATGGCGATAGACTGGTCATTGTTAGCCTATCACCTGCTAAGTCACTGACAGGTTTAAAGATATGATGCCCTCTTGTGGGGAATTCAGCATATTGCCTTATGTTCACATGACTAATCATTTTTAACGAACTTATACAACTAGTTGCATTTAGTTAAAGGTTCTCCTATCTGTATTGTGCATGTCTTCAGTCTTCACAATACAGATAAGAGAACTTATACAACCAGTTGCATTTAGTTAAAGGTTCTCCTATCTGTATTGTGAAGACTGAAGACATGCAGATGCAAAATGTCCCTTAAACCCATGTAATTCCACAAAAAGTCTACTATACAGACCAAATCCATGGTCTGTATGCCACAAATATTTGTTTCTGCATGTTCCAACCATGCCATGGTACATCTGGATTTGCAGTCTTGTTTATGCATCTCCAGTTTATGAGGCAATCTACACCTCTGCAAATTCTATTCTGTATGAAGTCGACAGTCAAAATCCTTCAGTCTGAGTCCTCCATTCATCTTCCTTACACAGCACCTTAATTGAGATTCCTAACATTTTCTTTACGTCAGTACAAATCCCCACTCTACTCTTTTCCATATTTGTTTTGAGACTGCCTGTTGGTAAAACATTTTATCCATTGTTATCTATTATCATTTTGTTCAACATATGAGACATCCGATCTGACCTTGGCACTGAATTTAAAGCTTCCCCTGTTCTGGGCTCTGACTCCTCCCCTACCCATAATTCCCTGAACTCCATTCCAATATCTCAGGTCTAATTTGCCACCTGAAGACTTTAGTTTTGAGGGCTGTCATATCCTTTTAATATATTTGGCTGTTTTTTGGGTGTTTGATAGTTTAGCGTAACTTAATTACTTGTTCTCCATACTCCTTCTCTACCAAGAGAGTTTTTTCTGACCAGAGTGTTGTGTTTAATAACAATTTTTTATCCTGTAGTGCCGTTAAGTAGATCTTTCTAGTTTAGGTAGTTAATAGTGGTAATGTTAGTAAGTGTTATTAGCTAGTTTTGATAATAGTGTTTTGTTCTTATATTTTTACATTTAGATATATATAACAAACTACTACCCTAATATGCATTGCTGTGTTTTTGTGTTTTTTGTGACAGAACCCACAGGGTCAGAGTTGCTGGCGCCATGTCAGACTCAAAGCCTGTCACAAGTGGTGTACCACAGGGCTCAGTCCTGGGCCCACTCTTGTTTGGCATTTACTTTTCCGAAGTACAAGCAAACACAGGAGGGTTATGGCTGACAAAGTTTGCAGATGACTGCAAACTGGGCGCCATAGTAAAAAACACATCTGACACAGATATCCTTCAGAAGGGTCTCACAGAAATGGATAACTGGTGCCAGAGCCATGGCCTAAAGTTAAATGCCAAAAAATGCATAGTCATACCCTTCAGGAAAAACAAGGTTACCCCTAGCTACCAAATAGGTGGCAATCCACTGAGTACAGAAGAAGTTATCAGGGACCTGGGGACCCAGGTTGATAGTAGTCTGTCATTCGACACCCATGTAGCTAAAGTAGTTAGGAAGACCTTCTACATTGCCCACCTTATCATGAAGGGATTCTCATCTAGATCAAGGGAGGTCATAGACTCCCTATACTCATCACTCATCAGACCAATGATTGAGTACAATGCCCCATTCGGAATGTATCTGACCCGACACTTGCAGCAGCTGGAGAGGCCACAAAAGTTCCTCACCAAAAGGATAAAGGGTCTCAAACATCTGTCCTATGCTGCCCGACTGAAAGAACTCCAGCTCTATTCAGTCTCTTACCGCTTGCTCAGAGGTGACCTTTGCCTAACATACAAGGCCATGTCAAACCCAGATTTGATGAATATGCTTCACCTCAAAAAGTCTAGATCCGTCAGAGCCACAAGGGCGGGAGACTTAAACCTCGACACGGCTATTAATAGGACATGCTGGAGGGATAGATTCATCACCCAAAGACTCCCTATGCTGTGGAATAAAATCCCGGTATATGTGAGGCAGAGCACCTCGCTGGCCTTGTTCAAGAGAAATCTTGACCAATGGATGGGAGATCGCAGATATACCCCAGGGATTACCTCAGTGTCACTGCTCAACAGAGGCACAGCAAAATAATGGGTATAGTTCCCCATACTAAAGGGGTGGCGTAAGCCACAAAACTATGGGCTAGGCTTGTAAATGCCCTCGGGCAGATAGCCTAGTATGAACCTATGAACCTATGAACCTATTAAGTATTTTTATTGGATAATGCCTGAGTCACACAAACTTTCAAAAAATATTCTAAATGTGAGCACAAGCTACCTCCTCAAAATCCTTACACTTTGCCCATTTGGATACAGAATGCTAGTTATATGCTTCTTTTACTGCTAGGGCACTACAAGCTCAATATGACAAATTGGTAGTGAGAGGTCTCATCCTCCTACAGTCAAGAACCTCATTGCCTGGCCTTCCTCATTTGCCTCCCCTGCTAAAAAAAGAACACAAGGCTAGGTCTTCTGATAAAGCTCCAGAAAAAGATAACGGGAAATGCAGACAAAAAGAGAAAGAAAAGGAAAAAGAAAAGGACATACTTTCTTCTTTTACCACCAACCATTCCTTGGATCTCACAGTACTGGTCACCTCTTCCTAAAGTTGCCCAGAAGTTGGAAATGACAGCAACTTGGTCCTGTCCATCCTCTCCTTGGCCCTGGTTTTCACCTGAACTGGTGAGTTCGAGATTGCATTCTCCAATCTTGGAAGAAAGGAGATATTCCAGGCCTTTGTCAGTGGCCTCCTCTACTTGATCATCTCAGTGCTTAACAGAGTATGACGTTGATAGGATGATGAGAAAGTTCTTGAGGACACAGATCCAGCTTGGGGTTCTGTCAATACCATCCCCTGGAATTGTACTGAACACTTTACCCCTCCACTTCATTTGCCTGTTGCAGTCCATCTTGTGGTTCTGACAATTTTGGATCCAGTTAATCCCAAGATGTCTTGATCAGTGCTGATAATTCAATCTACTTCAACATTGAGAACTTCCCTATCTCTCTTGACTCCTGATACAATTGGATCAAAAAAAGAACTTGGAGTCATAGCATTGGTGCCGAATTCTGATGAGATGGATTAGCCACGAGATGACTCTTGGAGCTATGTCTTCCACTCAATGCATTGGCACTAGACAGCTGGATTCCAAGGTCAGCTTTGGGGATGGGGCTTGTCAGAGTCAAGGGTTCTCTCTTCTCTTCTTTTCAGATCCTGGGAGATCTTCTGCTCAGGAGGCAGCTTCATCTTTTGAAGTTTTTAAAAGGGTTTTGGGCTTACCCAAAGAGAAGGTGCTTTCTCCAAGTTCAGTTCTACCCAAGCCCCAACTAGATCCTACAATGTCATCTTCTCTTCATCCTACCAGAGAGGGGCAATCAGGACCAGAGTCTTCTGAAACAACTTGCTACATCAGCTCCCAGTCTGATTCTGAACCATCTCTCATCCCAAGAGAATCAGTTCACAAGAAACAGATGTGCAAATGAAAGCATATGGACTCTTCTCTAGATTCTTTCATGGAGGATACAGATTTGGATGAAGGTGAGGGTTCTCCCAGGTATCCCTTGAAAGATGTTAACTTTGGTGAAATTCTTGAACTCATGAAACTGAGAGGGGGATAGTCCGCCGATGATCCCTCACCAGACAAATCTGTATTTTTGGAAGCCTTCTCTTCCAGCTCAACATTGTCCTGGGTGGTTCCACCCATTGACCCACTTATTGACCTCATGGCACAATGGGCTTGCAAGGACCCAGATGAGGTGGACCAGATACCTAAGGAAATAGATAGGATTTTAGCAACTCCAAAGGACAGGAAACATTGGAGTAAAGGTCAAACAGTGGATGCCATGGTTGTAGCAGCAGCCAGCAAAAAATAATTACCTAAAGATAGAGACTTTCTCTGTCCATCCCCCTAACAGGGAGTGTAGAGCCTTGGAGAGGTTCAGGAAATGGATGCACTCATCAGTGACCTTTGCACTCAGTTACTGAATCATTTAGCTCATGTCATCAGATTTCAGAGGGACTTGACTAAGTAAGTTTCCAAGTCTCTTTCTGGAGTTTTACCTACAGACATCCAAAAGACTGGATACAGAGATTTCTACTCTGCAGTCAATTTCTGATGTAGCCATGCATCTCATTTCTAATGCAACTGATGGCTGAGCCAGCATGGCATGCACATGGCTTACAGTAACACAGCATATCTGGATGCATCTTTGCAATTTCGTGGATATCTTTGATATGACCTTCATCAATCCCGCATATGATGGCTCTACACTTTTTGGGCCCAAAGTTAAAGACACAATGACCAGTAGCCAGCAGGATGGTAGGACTCTCTCTGCAGTGGGAATCCTTTTTTGCACCCCCCAAAGATCCTATTTCAGGAATCAGAGGGCTGGGAAAAAGATGTGGTTTCACAAGTTAAAGAGTTCTTACCAGAATTCTCCTGGTGATAGACCTCCATATGGAGGAAGAAATTCCAATGGATGCTCTGCTATAGAGGCAGAGGCAGACCACATAACCAGGGCTTCCACAGTCCCTTTACCAAGAGGCCCTATCAGCATCCAAATGCTGCACTAAGGAGGCATTTAGGGGATGCTTAACCCTGCACCCCCAAGCCTGAGAAAACATAGCAAAAGATGCATAGGTGCTAAAAATAATTTCCAGAGGCTATTATATTCCATTTTCTTTCATGCCCATAAATAAAACAGGGATTGCCAACATTCCACCCAGTCAATGGGAACAAGCAGCAGTAGAAATTTCCAAGTAATAGAAAAGAGAGTCATCCTACCGATCTCCCAGACCAGTTTGGATACAGAGTCTATCAAAGGTTCTTTTAGTACCAAAGAAAATGGGGGACCTCAGAAGAATTTTGTATCTCAGTCATCTCAACAAATCCATAAAGCAGACAAAATTTTGGATGGTCACAATTCAGTCCATATTGCATCTTCTGAAGTAGGATGATTGAATGTGCTCAGCAGATCTCTAGGATGCTTACTGTCATGTGAAAATAGAGAAGCAGTCCAGGAGATTCCTCTATTTCTGGAGGGAGCCAGTCTTTACCAGTTCAGAGCCCTGCCCTTTGGTCTCACCACAGCCCCCAGGTGTTCACCAAGATAATGACAGCGGTAGTGGTGCACTTGCATCTGCTCAGGATCCATGTCTTCCCCTACCTAGACAATTGGCACCTGACTGCTACATCCAGGCATCTGCTGTTACATCATTTGGACCTTTTCCTCCAATGTTTACTGGATCTAGGCATAACAGTATACTTTCACAAGTGTCAATTGCTTCCAACCTAACAAACCAAATTTATCAAATAAATAATAACGAGAACAGTAGCAGCGAAAGGAATTTTTAGAAATTTATTAACAGATAAAAAGTGACAAGCCTAGTGAATAAATTCTCCAACTTGTGATTAATTACATCCAAATAACTGCCCACGACCGGATTATCTGGTGTTTCCAATAAGTCCCCTGTTGGATAGAATTGATGCTGAACACCGTGACCTTCGTGGAATATATATGGTAGCGGTTAACCAACCTAAGGTACAGCATATCAACGCTATGCATGTTGAAAACAACAAAACATTTGCCTATGGGTCTCGATGTGATGGCGAAACATCTATTGATGCGTTACAGCCACCTGTTCCTAACCATGCCGGTGTGAATTTTACCGAACCGGAGTCAACTTCCCCAGTGGTTGCCATGGGATTGGAGCGGATTGGCAAGAGTACACGCCTGAACAATTATCTAATATGGGGCTCAATTAACAACACTGTCTCAAACACTGCGTCTAATGAAGGACTAGATCCGGAGCAACTTTTGCTTGATGTTGGAGGAGACTGCCAACCTGTTAATAAGGATAAACTTGTCTCTGCAAAAGTGGTTTGTCCTCTACACGATGGGGCGAACACCAATAAGTCTTTAACACCATGTTCTAACACTGGGAATGAAGGTAACATCTTTAGTGTATGTTTACCAACTTGGCTTAAAAATTGTTTCAATTTTTCCAAAGTACCTGCTAGTGGTGCGAATGTCAACAGCACTGTGTTCAATGATAATAATGCTGTAAATAGCGGGTCGAACAGTATTAGCCTTAAACTAAAGACCTTTGATGCATGCTTACTTAAATTAAAGAAACTACAACTTGAAGTTGCTTACTTTACTGAATGCCTTTCTTTGAAGATAGTACCTAAAGGCTTGAGGCATGCACCATACCCAACCGGCCTAGAGGCCGGATCAGTGTTTCATATGGACTTGGTCAGGCTGTTTGACCACCAGGGTTTGGAATTAATTGAAGTAATTGTTAAACATTACAATTTGTGGATAGATGAACTCTCTCTATATATTTCCGACTTGGCAAAATGATTATTAATGATTTAGAGTTCAACAGATATAAATTTGAATATGAGCGCACTTTTGTCAGCATTGACGATCATATGTTTAAACTACAGTCTCAAAAAATAAAGAAACTTCGTAGAGATTGTGATGCTTACAAACAAGGTTTAGCTTACCCTAACCCGCCATTGGGTCAGTCTTGGAAAAAAGGTATTCCTTCTTTCAATTCTAGTACCAGAACCAGTGGTAGTCAACATAGTGGTTCATTCCAGGAATGTGGTTCTACTGGTACTGGTTTGGTACAACACAGCCCAGACAACAATGATTCTAATCACTTTTTTGATAAGAATGTGAATGTGGGTGCTTCTAATGGTACCCCTTGGAGCGCAAGGTTAAGGAGTGGTCAACATAATTCTAACCAACATACAAATTTTCAGCAGCGCCCCTATATGGGGGCAAGACCAAAAACAAGGAACTTCCAACAACCACAAACAAACACGAAGTGGAGGAACAACAAACAAAACGACAAGACTTATTATTAAGAGCCCTTGTTGATGTTCCTTCCTACGATAAAGACAATGGAGACAAGCTGGTTCTGTCAGAGGTTGACATTATTGACACATTCTTGCTAGATGACTATGAGGTGGTTGATACTGACTTTATACTAAAAACACCATCTGTGGATGTTGTTAGTAATAAATCTCATGACTTTAAACTATATAATTTTAGTACTGTTAAATTTGACACTGAAATGGTCGAATTTTTGTCTAAGGGTTTAACATTTGTCCCTTCAAAGCCTTTAAATACTGTTGATTCTATTTTAGACATTAAGCTCTTCATTAGGAAATTGAACTTTACATTATTAATGGGTAATAATTCTGCTTACACTGAATTGGGACAGCTGCATATATCTAGTACTTACAACCCCCCACTTCATCCAGCTTTGGAAGTATTTGGTAAATGTTGTGAGTTAGATATTAGACATGTTAGGAATAATATATCAAATGTTACTAACTCTAACTTAAAAATGACAGATGTTGAGTACCTCCAGTTTTTCAAATCCCAAAATCTCAGGTTTTGTAAACCCGACAAGGGAGGGGGGTTGGTTGTCTTCAGCACAGCAGATTACCAGGCTTGTATGGATGAAGTATTACATTCTGACACATATGAACCTAGTTCAAGATCAGAAGTTAATACAGCCTATAAGATAATTATGGACTGTATTGAGGAGTTATATATTGGCAGTAGAATTAACCAAAAAATATATGGTTACCTAACTACGTCATTTCCAAGATACCCATACATTTTTGGGATTCCTAAAATACATAAGTGCATTGACAATCCCCCACTTAGATTGTTAGTTGACAGTAGAGGGTCACCTACTTATCCCTGTGCTAAAGTAGTGGATAGTATACTCCAAAAATATGTAGTAAAGGAAGCCCAGATATGTAAAGATTCATGGACGTTCCTTGAGAAGATAAGAACTATTAACTACAACGCTGACTTCAACTTTCTGACTATAGATGTTAGAGATTTGTACAGTAGCATACCACATGATATTGCACTCGAATGGGTAACCCTTGCTTTAAAAAAACATAATGCTCCAGACAGGGAAATCTATCTTGTATCAGTACTTAGTGACCTTGTTCTGTCTTATAACTTCCTTATGTGTCACAATGAGTTTTCCTTACAGAAAGTGGGAGTGGCAATGGGGTCGCCTTGTGGTGGAAGCATAGCCAATTTAGTTATGGCTTACTGGGAGTCTGAATTTGTTTTTTCCAACCATAATCACTTCCTAGATAAGTTTATTTATTACACTAGATTTCTTGATGACATCTTCATTTTGATACATGGAAATGATGACACAAGTAAATTGGTGTTACAATACCTCAATAGCACTACCAATTTTCTAGAATTTACATACTCATTTGGGATAGACAATATTGCATACCTTGATGTATTTCTAAGTAAAAATTACGAGTACAATTGCTATACTGCAAAGGTTTTTCGTAAGAAAATGTATTCAAATACTTTTTTACATTTTACTAGTTGTCACCCTTTTTCCCAGAAGACGTCCGTTGACAAAGGACAACTAGTAAGAGCTGCTAGGATGGTCAGCTTAGACAACGACTTCCATGAGGAATGTGTAGTGCTTAAAAATATGTTTCTATCTCGAGGGTATCCCGAAAGTTTATTGGACAACCTAATACAGGAAGTAATAGATAAAAGAAGCCAGAACATTTACCAACCTTTACTCCCAGTTAATTGTGCTGAGTCCCAAGGCGACCCAGAACATGTGATTGATTGCAATACTAGTAGTATGCATGAATCAGAAGAAAACGTAGTTTTCGGCGAAGATAAAATAAATATTAATTATTTTATTACTACATTTAGTACAGGTAGTAATATTTGTATTGATATAATTAATAAAAACTGGGAATTGCTTAAAATGTACCCTTTTATTTTTGAAAAACTAGGAGATAGACCTAAAGTAGCTTTTAGGAAAGGGAAGAATTTAAAATCTCTCCTGGAGGGTAATAAACCCTTGGTAACCCACAACGCAGGGATGTTAAAGTGTCAAAATTGTAATTATTGTAGATACGTGGAAGAAACAACTTATTTTGAGTTAATTGACACTTCTTATAAATTAAAACACAAACTTAATTGTAACTCTACCTTTGTCGTTTATCTAGCTAGATGCACATTATGTCCCGTCTTCTATATCGGGAAGACCGAAAGAAGACTTAGGGACAGAATATATGAGCATTTATATGCTATGAAAAAGTCTAAACTCGGCAACGCTCTAGCTAAACACACTTCTGTATTTACCAATCACACATTCAAATTCTTAGCAATTGATCAGGTTTGTTGTGATAGCAGAGGGGGACCTAGACCCCTTAAATTGGAAGAAGCTGAATTAATTTGGCAGGTTAGGTTAAATGCATACAGTTATCCAGGAATTAATGATTCATGTTCAATCTCAAGTGTGTTAAAATTGAACAGTCTTAAGAGATGATGTTAATGTTTTAGGGTTGTAGTTGTGTTTTTTATTATTATTATTTTTTCACACCATTATATATTTTATCTCGTGACTACATCAATGAGCCAGTGGGTTCATTTATGTCTTTTATTACCAGACTACATTTGTTTAGTTAATGGTTACTAATTATATATATATAAAAAATACATATATATATATATATATATATATATATATAAATACATATGCATAAATAATCATTTTGGACATTACAAACTACATTTTCACTACCTAATATTGTTGCTTTTTCCATTAATATGAGTTGTTTTGTATTTGTTATGTGTTTTATGTATTTATAATGATATTCAAGTGTATTATGAGAAGGAGGTTCAGCATCTTACGTAGTAATTGGTATTCAATTTCAAATGTCTTTTAAAAGCTTTGGTGTAGCTCATTTTTTAACATTTCTGAGGAAGTTAGCTACTTATGCTGATGAAAAAGCGCTTTAAAAACATCATTTATTATCACTTTTTATCTGTTAATAAATTTCTAAAAATTCCTTTCGCTGCTACTGCTCTCGTTATTATTTTTTTATTAGTTTATTGGTTCTTTTTGTTTCAGAATTTATCAAATGCCACGTCAACATAACTCTGCAAATTTTCAGTCTCACCCATCACAGAGATTTATCTTTGCATCTAATGGCCACACAGCTGGTACATTTACCCACCCCTCCTACATCTGTTACATCTCATGGCTTCCTCAATTTTAAAAATTCCATTGACTCCTTACTACATGAGGGTAGGTCAATGGATGCTAGTAGTCCCAGTGGTCTCAGAAATTTCACCTATTACACACCAAGATTTGACTCACAAGAGCTTGCAGGCAATACATCATTTGGTGGATAACCTCCCCTTCAGTATCAGAAGGACAACACTTTCACACACATCTGCCAATAACAGTAGTGACCATAGGCACTTCCTTTATAGGGTGGAGGGCATTTTGATGGTATCCACGGCACATAGTCAACTTTAGAGGCCAACCTTCACATCAATGTCTTGGAGATGAGGGCAGTCCTCCTATTGTTGCAGGCACTTCGAGATGTTACCCCCAGGGTTGTGATTTCCATACAGACAGACAATCTGGATGATGTTTGGTACATCAACAAGCAAGGAAGAACCTGTTCTTACCCCTTGTGTTGACAGGGCATGATGGGTTGGCAGCAGGCAATGTCTTCACACTATTTTCTTATAGCAGCACACATTCTAGTGTTCTAATGCACAAGATGAGCAGAATGAGCTGAACTATCATAACTCTTCATGAGTGGTCCCTCAATCCAATGGTGGCAACTTTAATTTACATCCATTGGGGCCAAACTTGCTGTGACCTGGTTATACGTTATGCTTTTCCCCCATTACCTTTCATGAACAAGTTCATTCAGAAAGCCAAACAGTGCAAGGCCAAAGTAATCCTCATTACCCCCTTCTGGCCCCAGCAAACATGGTTCCCCTTTCTGTGGCCTCTACTAGTACACCCTCCTTGGATGCTAGATCAGTATCCAGATCTTCTGTCTCACCTGTCCAGATTGCCTCCTTTGGATCAAATTATCATGAAACTAATCGCTTGGTTCCTCCAATTTTGACCATAGCCAAAGACACTAAGCTTCCCAATATGGTTATTGAGATCATTTAGGCTTTGCAAAAGCCTGCTACAAAAAAAAGTTTGCCACAACAAATGGAAAATGTTTTCCTTTTAGGTGGCAGCTAAAGGATTGGACCCTTTTTCTGCTTCCATTCCCTATAGCTTGGTGTTCTTATCAGAATATTTTTCAAAAAGGTTCTAGTTATTCTACGAACAAAGTTCAAATGGCAGCAAGTTTTTTCTAAGAGGAACCTTTCTGTTACGTCCTACCATTAGGAATCCATTTCCTCCATTGGATATTATTGTCATGTTCCAGGCTCTAACACAACCTCCCTTTGAACCTACGTCCATGATAGATATCAAATATTTAAGTTAGAAAAAAATGTTCTTGCTGGTGATAACTTTTGGCAGATCAATTTCAGAATTATAATCACTCTCATGTAAACCTATTTCCTTTTTCATAAGGATAGGGTTTCTCCCAGAACTAATGCATCCTTCCTTCCAAAGGTGGTACCCAAAGCGAACTTAAACCAATTCATATATTTACCAGTGATCAAACAAAGGAGAATACAAACTACACATGCTAGATGCTCATCATGAACTCAAGTTCTATCTTCATCAGATCAACTATTTGCTGTCTTCTCAGAGTCTAATCTTGGTAGAGCTGTTGTGAAAGTTACTCTGTCTAGATGGCTGTCAAACTGTATTTCATTTGTCTATAGTAAGATGGGTTTAAATTTGCATTCCAAATCAACGGCTCACTCAACCAGAAAAGTGGCTACCTTGACGGCCTTCTTCAAGAGACTATCCATTGATGTTGTTTGTGCAGCAGCAACTTGGTCTACTGTGCATAATTTTGGTATTCATTATAAACTGGATGTACAATCCAGGTCTCATTCTTCCTTCAATTCCACCATACTCAGGAATGTCTTTCCTTAAAACCACCCAGAAAGACAGCTTGGGAATCTGTCCCATATTTTGAATCAGACGAAAATAGACAGCATTGGATATATAAGTTATGTACATACCAAACTATAGATCCATGTTGTCTGTTTTTTCCACTTCAACCTCCCCACCCACAATTCCCCTTGTTAAATTGATGTGTGTGTGTGTGTGTGTGTGTGTGTGTGTGTGTGTGTGTGTGTGTGTGTGTGTGTGTGTGTGTGTGTGTGTGTGTGTGTGTGTGTGTGTGTGTGTGTGTGTGTGTGTGTGTGTGTGATTGTGTGTGTATGTGTGTGTGTACATATATATATATATATATATATATATATATATATATACATATTTTTATGCACACACACGCAATATATATATATATATATATATATATAGATATATATATA
Organism: Protopterus annectens; assembly: GCF_019279795.1. Classification (NCBI taxonomy): domain Eukaryota; kingdom Metazoa; phylum Chordata; order Ceratodontiformes; family Protopteridae; genus Protopterus; species Protopterus annectens. The sequence goes on along the minus strand of NC_056729.1, from coordinate 1,986,647,382 downwards.
TATATATATATATATATATATATATATATATATATATATATTTCAAGATGACTGATTGGTTGCCACTCCACACCCTGTCTGTCAATAACACTGCCAAAATAACTGGTTCTTTTCCTGCTCCCCTTTCCAGATTGATTACATGTTTTTAATGTTCATAGGTTCATAGGTGTGTACTAGGCTAATGGCCCTGGAGCCTTTACAAGCCTAGCCCATAGGATTACCCTGGCATCGTACCACCTGACCTTAGTTCCCAGTGCATCTGTCGAGTAGAGCCAATGGTGTGATCCCTGGGGTGAATTTTCTTATTTCCCATCCACTCATCAAGATTTTTCTTGAAGAAGGCCAGTGAGCTGCTCTGTTTGACATGTATGGGAAGTCTATTCCATAGCATGGCAGTCTCAGGGTTATGAACCTGTCCCTCCAGTTTGTTCTGTTGATTGTTTTTTGAGTATATCCATATAGGACAAGTGCTTAAGGCCTAGGATCCTCTTTGTGAGGTACTTTTGCAGCCTCTCCAGTTGTTGCAGGTGTCTAGTGAGGTACATGGCAAATGGGGCATTGTACTCGATGATTGGCCTAATGAGGGAAGAGTAGAGGAAGACAATGACCTCTTTCTTCCTGGATGCAAAACCCTTAGTAATGAGATGTGCCACATAGAAGGATATTCTGACTACAGTGACAATGTGGTGGTCAAAAGAGAGGTTGCTGTCAACCTATGTTCCCAGATCTCTTATAACTCCTTCTGTGTTCAGTGGACTACCATCGATGTGGTAATTCATGGGGATCAGGTTTTTTCCAAAGGGCATGACACATTTTTTGGCATTGAGCTTAAGGCAATGGTTCTGACACCAGTCGTTGGTCTCAGTGAGGCTTTTCTTTAGGATGTCAACATCACTTGGGGAGTTAATAATAGCTCCCAACTTGCAATCGTCTGCAAACTTTGTCAGCCAAAGTCCCTTCATGTTGGACTGGACTCCAAACAGGAGAGGACCCAGGACCGAACCCTGTGGGACTCCACTCGTGACTGGACTACTTTTGTCAGCTACTTTCTCACTGTGGCTTCTATCTGTGAGCCAGTTTGCAACCCACCTAGTGATATTGGGGTTTATGCCTAGCTTAGTGAGTTTTTCTATGATTCCTGAGTGAGGAATGGTATCAAAGGCCTTGGCCAGATCAAGGTAGGCTGTATGAACTACCTTGCCTTCATCCACAGCTCTGGTGACTGACTCAAAGAAGTCGACCAGGTTGAGCCGGCATGATCTACCCTTCACAAAACCAAACTGTGTGGGATCCAGAGTTTGGACATTCCCTATATCCTTGTTTATTAGGTCCATGATGGTGCTTTCCATAGCTTTGCATATCAGACTCGTCAGGCTAATGGGGCAATAGTTCCCAGGGTCTGTAGCCACTCCTGCTTTGTGGAGAGGAAAGACTGTAGCAGTGTGCCATTTGGTACGGACAAAGCCTGAGGTCAGACTGTGATTGAACAGGGCATGCAGGTGAGGTGCCAGTTCACTCTGTAGTTCATGTAGAACACAGCCAGGGATATTGTCAGGTCCCATAGAAGCTGTATTCTTGACATTGAACCGTGCTGTTTTACCTGTGCAGCAGTAATACTAGGTGCCTGGCACTCTACTGGTATTGTGATTGGTCCTTTGGTGGAGGAGAGAAGGGTAAAGTTGGCACTGAATCTGTCAGCTAGTATATTGGCAATATCTGTTGGCTCAGTATAGGAGGTACCATTGTGCAGTAGCTCAGAGCAAATCTGGGTATTGCCATGCAGTTCTTTACATAACTATAGAAGGCCTTGTGGTTTTCTTTACTATCTGCTGCAATTCTGTTTTCATAGCTAGCTTTAGAGAATTTAATGAGGGATCTCAACTTTTTGATGAGGCTGATAAGGGAGATTTTCCAGTCTTGGAATTTCACTTTATTCTGCATCAGCTTCCTCCTTCTGTTGTAGAGTTTGTTTATGGCAGGGGACCACTAGATTGACTGCCTTTTTTTGGATGAGAGCATCTTCTTGGTTCTATCGGGTATGGCAAGATCCATGCATTTGTGTACGTATTCGTACAGTGCATTGGTGTATGATTCAGCGGTCATGCAACTATTCTCCATTTGCATGGGTGCCTTGAAGTTAGCCACTTCTGGTTTTAGGATCCCAAAGTTAGCTTTGGAGAAGTTTTTCATGGTGGTTACCTTTGCGGGGAGGGGGGTGGGGGATTTCCAAGGTGATTAGTTTGTGACCGGAGCTAACCAGGAAGGAGTTGACTATTGGTGTAGAGTAACAGTCGCCCATGTTAGTAATGACCAGGTCAAGGATGTTGCTACCTCTAGTGGCAATAAGAACAAGCTGGTCCAGGGCACTGGAATTAATGAATTCCAGGAAATGTTGGGCAAGTGTATTAGTACATGAGTAGTTTTCCCAGTTAATAGGTTGGCCGCAGTGGTGCAGCGGTTAGCATTGCCACCTCACAGGAAGAGATTCTCCAGTTCAATCTTCGGCTGGGGTTCCTTCTGTGCAGAGTCTGCATGTCCTCCCTGTGGTCATGTGGGTTTTCTCCAGGTGCTCCGGTTTCCTCCCACATCCCAAAGATATGCTGTAGGTGGATTGGACACTCTAAATTGGCCCTAGGCATGAGTGCATGCATGTGTGTGCCTTCTGTGGAAGGCTGGGTGCTGGGCTGGCAACTCAACATCGTAAAACTCCACTGCCAATCATGAGTGGACAGGTGATCTGCTGTGGCGACCCCTAACCAGGAAATGCTGAAAGAAGAAGGAGAAGTTTTCCCAGTTAATGGAGAGGTAGTTGAAGTTGCCCAGTATGAAAGTGTTATGTTGGACTCTAATATTCTCCAGGGTGCTTAGGAACATGGAGTATGAGTGTTGGGACATGGTAGGGGACCTATAGCAGACTACAACCTGAATCGCTGTCTTACCCAATGTTAGCTGCACCTGAAATATCTCTGATGCATTATGTTGAACTACCAGTTTGGTGGTGTGTGCATCCTTTATGAATATGGAAACACCGTCACCTTTGGAGCTTCAGTCCAAGTTCTGAGGCCAAAAGGTGCAGAATGAGTTATAGCCTGGTAGTGCAGGGGTGCTTTCTGCTGCCTTGTTACAGCAAAAATGTCAATGTTCTCCATTTTAAGGAGGGTTTCAAGCGAGTGCATTTTGAGATTTAGACTTCTAGCATTGAGCACCATGACCCTCAGATTGCATTTGCTTGTAGCTGCTATGGTGGTAATTTGGTCTTTGGAACTCCACCTAAAAAAGGCACTATAGGGGTGGCAAAGCCTTGGCCAGTATTCAGAAGCCCAGGGGTGACAGATACAAGCCATCTCTGGCAAAGTAGTCTGTCAGTGATGTCATCCCAGGCAGACAGATACTGAATATTGTTAGAATGACACCAGAAACTTAGCCAGTTGTTGAAATCAATCATTTTCTGCTTGTACTGTGGTATCATTCTGGGTAATGGTAGGAGGCTGCTCAGGGCTAGGATCATACCTGTCTGGGCTACATAATCCAAGAGCTCCTCCATGTCTTGTTTCATGTAGTCCAGGGAGGTACGTCTCAGGTCATTTACACCCACGTCTACAATGACAGAGTCATATTTGAACCTGTTGTTGAGGGACCTGAGTGCATGCATCATGTGGTGGATCCTGGCACCTGACAGGCAGCTGACTGTTATTTTCTCCTTTGAGTGGGACACATCAGTGTGCCTCACTATTGAGTCACCTGTGACTAGTGTGTTGGGCATGCTGTTTTGCCTTAGGGGCTTTGGTTGAGTGGCACACTGTTTAGGAGAGTTATGTGTCTCGTGATTAGTGTTGTGTTCTGATGGTTGAGTGTGTTTCTTCCTTGGAGGTCTCTGCAGTTTGGGTAGATTTTTATTGAGAGCCTTCATGAAGGTGGGTATGTGGTTTGTGTTTTTATGTGAAGGTAGTGCTAGTGTGTATTCTGGAGGGCTATGCGTTCCATGTGGTGTGGTGCAAGTGTTGACTTTCTCCTTTTGACCAGCTATTCCAGTCTTGGCTGGAGAGTGCATGGCTTCCACTTTGGATATATAAGTGCATCTCTCACAAGTCTGAGTGTTGGGAGGTAAGAGTAGAGGGTTGTCATTGTACATGAGGCAGTTGCTACATTGCCTCAGGATGCCCAAGTTCACTAGGTTAAGAGGAGAAAGCACAGGGAACTGACTGTTAGACATGCCTGGAGGGGATGGCATTAATAATAAGTACTGGAGCTGTTTCCTTGTGGAACGTTTAGTGCTGTGCTACAATAATTGCTACAAGAAGTCTGGTAAAGTGCTAGACTAATAAGCTAGCAAAAGTGCAGGAGAGGAAAGAACTAGCAGATCTTAGGGAAAAATTGAAGAGCAGACTTTTTGGTACTGGCCGGAAGCTTACAAACAGTCCTGGATGCAGCAAATCTGTATCTGGACTAGACTAGTTACAGGAAAGGAGGGAAACAAGCGCAAACACAGGCTTTTAAAAAAGAAAGCTGAAAGAGATGGAAAAACTGCTCAAACAACCAATAAACTATAATTTCTGGGCCAAAAACTCCTCCTCTTGTGGTAGATATGCTACCTAGTGCTTACCACTCTCGTTGATAAGCTAGAAGACTTCCCTCCAACACAGAAAGGCTTGGGGGGGGGGGCTCAGAAGCCACAGCAAAACTAGTTACAGGAAAGGCAGGAAAAACAAGCTTAGAATTTTTTTTTTTTACAGAAAAGCAGCTAAAACAGCACTAAAAACAATTCAAGTGCAGTGCAAGCTAGCACAATTGAGTGTGCAGCAATATTAAAGCAAATACAGTTTAAATAAATGCAATTTATTCAAACTGTATTCGGAACTGAATTCAATTATTGTTTTATTCAATTCTGAACAGTTAAAAAGTGCCAAAAAATATACGTATCAGCTCTATATTTCCAGATTGTTTGAGAAGCACACTCAGTCAGAAGCCAAGGAGATTCTAGCAAAGTATTTTTTTTTTTTTATAAATAGGTCTGAGAACTCTGGTATAGGGAAAACTAGAGTCTGAGGTATTGGAATGGAGTTCATGGAATTGTGGGTAGGGGAGGAGTCATAACTGTGAAACCATGGAAGTTTCAGATTCAGTGCTGAGTTCGACCCAGGCAAATCTAACATCCTATATGTTGAATTGGATGAAAAACAGACCACATGGATCTATAGTTATGGTGCGTAAATAACTTTCATTGTTTTCTACCCAAACTCCTGCTGTAAATATAGATTGCCCTTTTTATTCTTATATCCATAAAATGTTATGTAAAGTTGAGAAAAGATTTTTCCTGTCAGGCAGAAGTATCTGTCCAAGTATGCATTTACCTTTTCAACATTGTTGTTTACTGTTTCATTACTTAGTATAATTATTACTATTATTATACGATATAGCAGTCTGTATATTAATTTTTTGTAGCTTTAAGTAGAATGCCTAGATTATTGTATTTCACTCATGTTTTTTTCTTTTTATCATTAGTTCTCACTTTTATTTAGCATTAAGAGATTTTCATTTGAGATATATATGTATATAGATAGATAGATATCTATACAGATAAATGTGTGTGTGTTGTGTATTTAGTAGCATTACTCTGCATTGTTAGTAAAAGAAGCAGTCCCAGCTTTCAGTTTAAATTAAGATTTTTTTTACAGGGAGTTAAAGGAAAATCATGTTTTCTTGTGAAAATGAGGACTAGCTCAAAATGTATTCACAAAGTCTATCCAGCAAGTGTTCATATAAAGTACAACTCCACATGTGTGCTCTTTCCAAAACTTAGTGGCCTTTGTTCTATAAACACATGTTCAGTACTTCTGCTACATGGTTTCTTACAAGGCTTCTTCCAAGAGTGGCTAGTAAAAACAGCAATACTTCAAACAGGTACCATTTTGGACTTCCGGTATGGCATGAGCAAGTTAAGATGTGGGAGAACTGAGCTCCACCTGCTCAATCCTAAAATGATGTTAAATAGTAATTGTGGAGTAACTCTAGATCTTATAAAAGACTTTGCAAGGAGATGTGGAGTGACTCCAACATGTGTGAGAAAACCAGAATCAAAGAGTGTGGTCAAAATGAAACACAGTTGGAAAACTAAGGGAAAGCAGTCTTCTTCGTGGGGTAGAACCAGAGGCAGAACTTTATCATTTTTAAGGAAATGCAAAAGATGAATGCAAACATGGAGAATTATGCGAGGGGTAATAATGTTTAACTGAAAGAAGTTTCAGAAATGGGGAATGAATATTCAGATATTATTTTATTTATTTGCCTGTTGGTAACCAGAAAAGTCTGTCTGAGCCAATGGCCCATTTCCAGTGGAGACCCATTGAGACCCATTGAGAAAAGTTCCACAACAGATTCAATAACATTTAAACAGTAGTTGATGAGTGATTATGGACCAGGGGAGAAAAGTCCTGCAACAGATGAAATATTTTACAATGAGCTGGGAAGAGAGGCTCCACAAAACACACATAAACGCATTTTACAATAGCTGATAAGTAAATTATATATGAAGGGAGAAAATCCCCACAATAGATGAAACACAAACAGATTGAAATACATTTGCAGACTATTACTAGGATAAACTATGATCAAGTATACATTGTGAACTGCAAGTAGCAAGACACTTTGCAGAAGTGGATGGCCAATGTCAAGTAAACTAATAGATGGCTTTTCAAAATATTGACTAATTTTCTAATAATATATGGAGGTGAGAAATAAGTGTGCTCTGCTTCCGGAATAGACAGTAATAGAATGAGATGAGGGGGAGTAATGGGGAGGAGGGAAAATGAAGGCCCTGGAGAGAGAGAGTTTATTATTAGAGAGATTACAATGTTACAGAAGGACATTAGAGAGGAGAATAAACAGTAAAATGTGTCGGCTGAAGAACATACATTAGTACTATGGTGTCATTAAAGCAAGAGCTTCTTTTGATGTTAGGTCATTACTTTCTGCTAGGATATGAAGGTGTTAGTGAAGTCATAGTGAGAAAGGCATAGTTATAGTAAACAGATGTTGCAACTGTTTTGAGGATTATGCAGGAACAGGTGCAGGTGTCAGACAGATATATATATATATATATATATATATATATATATATATATATATATATATATATTTGTTTTAGATTGGTCTTGAAATTATACAAGCTCTGATAAATATAAATGAGGTCCTGAAAGCATGAATAAGGGAGACAGAAGGGAAAATAGATCTATTGGATGCCACAGTGAAAGATCATGAGGACCACTTATGGAGGGCTAATCTCCAGTTTAGCTGCACTGCTGAGGCACTGTAGGGGGAAAAATGCTTGGCTTTTATGACTGCTAAGATAGCAGAGTGGACCTAGCATAGTACCAGTGAATTTGCACATTGAAAGGGTGCACCAAATGGCATGAGCTCTGCATAGGGGTTCAAGCAGAAATCCTCTGTAGATTATTTCATGCTTTGCTACTTGCTATCAAGAGGATAGACTACTTTCACTGTTCTGGAAGCCTATACAGAGAATTCTTTGTGGTGACTCAAGAGTTTTAATGGATTTGGCCTACTCTGGTGCAATCCATAAAAGGCAAGGTACATTTATACCAGTGCAGTCAAGATGTAGGGTAAAGGATCTGTAGTTTAAAAAAATCCAGATTATGTTTCCAACTGGAGACGGGACCTTTGAATCTGCACAAGATACATTGAAAGCTTTGGAGAGCTGCATCCTGTAAATTCCAACAGAGATACTTTGTCTGCTAGCTTTACACTACCTGCCTGCCTGCTCCAGTCTTCCTGATAACCCCAATAGAGAAACTTTGTCTGCTAGCTTTACACTACCTGCCTGCCTGCTCCAGTCTTCCTGATAACCCCAATAGAGATACTTTGTCTGCTAGCTTTACACTACCTGCCTGCCTGCTCCAGTCTTCCTGATAATCCCAATAGAGATACTTTGTCTGCTAGCTTTACACTACCTGCCTGCCTGCCTGCTCCAGTATTCCTGATAATCCCAATAGAGATACTTTGTCTGCTAGCTTTACACTACCTGCCTGCCTGCTCCAGTCTTCCTGATAACCTTCTTCCATAATCAGCATTGTCTTTTCCTTGCTCTGCAGCTGGCTCAGCAGTCACTATGTCACATGATATGGCCTCCCCACCTCCCCAGTGCAGAACCACCAATTTCAGTTCATTGGAGGAGCTGTAGGCCCAAGACAGCCCATCTATGTTTATGTAACTGTGGCCAGGGCAATGTTGGATCTTGAAGTTAAAGGGGTAGAGAATCAAATCCCATCTAGACAGTTTTGGGTTACATTCTTTCCACCTGTAGAGCCATTGTAGCCATGTAGACACAGTACATTGTAATACAAAGTTCCTCCTTAACAGTATTTTAGGGAGCTGATAACTAGTAAAATATTTCAGCTATGTAACTATTGCACTATTATATATATTATATGTAATTATGAATGTATCCCTCTGATGAATGCATTTCTATATGTATGTCACTTGCCACAGTGTAATGTATGACACTGTAATGCAGTAATGTGTGGTACTGATGAATGTATTCTATATGTATTCAATATGTAAAATTTCTGTTTTTCTGTGGGAGCTTTTCTCCTCGGGCTTCCACTGAAAATGACCAATTGTAGCCCAGTCGGACAAAACCTGTCAACAAATATAAAATAAATAAATAAAAATGTTATAATAAGGTATTCTGTCTCTCTCAATAGCCAAATAATGTCTCTCATCAATGCTGAACTGCCTACCTATGCACCAGACAGAATGCTCACCCCCATCCCTAATGTGAGACAGGACTGTGCCAGTGCCTACTTCAGAGACATCTGTGTATACTAGGAACTGGTTGAAAAAATCTAGATCTGTCACTGTTGGTTCTGAACACATCATATCTTTCACTTACTTAAAGGTTTGTTCTTAGTATGTTACATGCTTGATAATATGTTGATAAGGAGACATCTCCAGTATACTGGTTCAGTCAGGCAGCACAGACACACTGCCACCAGAGACGGCATATCAACATTATCACCCAATGAGAGTATGGCAAAAGAGAAAAGAGCCAAATACCACCCCCAAGACAGCAATAAGTGCAGAGCATGGCAGCACAACTGAATTGGTAAGGTCTAGTCCAGATGGTTGACCTTGAAAAGTACACAGCATAGTGACAATAGTGACAATAAGTTATCACACAGATCATACATGATGCATAACGTTTACATGTTTAGCTATGCTGATCTGGTCATTATCTATCCACAGCATGCATCAGACTTGCCCACATTTACCATATAAGAGGACGGTTGGAGTGGGTCACGGTTGACATCATGTGCAAAGGTGGCTAGGGACACAGTGAAATGTTTATCTACATACATTGGGTGGGGTGCATAGCAGTTGGGTCACAGTTGTCATCATGTGCACAGGTGGCTAGGGACACAGTGACATGTTTATCTACATACATTGGGTGGGGTGCATATTAGTCTGAGTCTGATGTGGGGTTCTTTAGGTGATGGGTACTCTGTGTCATAGACAATTTTGTTTTACAATGGGTGTAGGGATCCCACTATGTGAGCAAAAAACAGTCCCCTGCACGGAGAAAATTGCACGGCAAAAATAGAATCCAAAGAAAAAAATGAAGCCAGCAACTGGATGGCTGTGAATAAATAGTTTATTATTCAGACATTATAAAGACTTCGATCTCACAGACCGGTTTCAGCATAGAGTTAGCTTAGCCTTCTTCAATGTGATAAAACAGCAAGCAAAAAGGAAGTCCTTTAATACAAAAATGATAATTAGAAGCAAAAATAATCAAACATGATTGGTGAACTCATGAATAAAAAATAAAACATAAATAAGACATTCAAAGATGCTCGTTAAGTCCTGGATAAAAAAGAGCACCTAACTTAATTATCCATTTTTTCTCTTTAATATCTAATTTTTTATGCCAGCCAGATTTCACTGTACGATCACCTAGAATTTTGTCAATAACAAAAAAGTGAAACCTTGCTGTAGGGTGTTGTAATGTATGTTTATAAAGTGCATTACTGGGTTTTTTACATTTAACATCACTTAGATGCTCTGAGATGCGTAACTTGAATGGCCTCGATGTCTGTCCTACATAAAAACAGCGGCAACTGCAGCATGCCATATAAATTATCCAGTCACTATTGCAATTAGCAAAAAATTTAATGTCATATACAGTGCTACAATTGCTGCTTGAAAATTCTTTGGTCTTTAAGACATGTTTACAATTGGTACAATGACCACAAGGTACACATCCAATAAGTTTATCACCCAGCAAAGAGGTTTGTGTGATTTGTAACAACATTGATTGTGAATGGTGTTTGTAATGATTAAAGTAAGTACCTAGATTTTTACCTTTTCTAAAGGAAAAATAGCAATTTAATGGTATCACAGAAGACAATGCAGGATCAGCGGACAGAATATTCCAATTTGTTTTAATAATATTAGTGAATTGCCCAGTATTCCTGCCATAGGTGGTAGTAAATCTGAGTGAAGCGGAAGAAGAGCCTGGTTTCTGTTTATAAGTGAGCAGATCATCCCTGCTCAGTTGTGATGCATACCTTTTAGCAATAGTGACATGGCCTGGTTTATATCCCCTATTGTTAAATAGTTTGTTTAAAGGGCTACCCTCTTTCATAATCAGATTGATCACGATTAAATTTTTCAGTTTCCTATCCTTTAGTTGTGCTTCAAAAGTGAGGAGGTCAGAATTAAGCTTAGATAGTAAACCTGGAAACAGGTTGCTTGCTGTTTTATCACACTGAAGAAGGCTAAGCTAACTCTATGCTGAAACCGGTCTATGAGATCGAAGTCTTTATAATGTCTGAATAATAAACTATTTATTCACAGCCATCCAGTTGCTGGCTTCATTTTTTATTATTTTTTTTTTTTTCCTTTGGATCCCACTATGTGGCCATAGTCTAATGAGTAAATGGGAGCCTTGAGGTGAAGGGTACTCTGTAATGTGGCTATGGTGCCACTGTGTGCCACTACATGACCATGATTTACAGCCACTATACTTCCTTCTTGCTCTAGGACTTGGGATTTCCATTGACAGTGTGTGACTGTGAGACTGTGGCCTTGCTGTGGTCCATTCATGAGGTGATCTGCCAATGGACGCTGAATGCCATGACTATCCAAATCAAGTGATGGCAGAGTGTTGTACATGTCCAGGCATAAGTGCAGACTGTGTGCACCCTGATAATCCCTACAGAGACACTCATGATGCATACCCTACCCTGACCATGTAAATTATGTTAGTGCAAGCGGAGATGGTAGCAGTAGCAATTCTCCACAAGAGGTAGACATAGAAATGCTGTTTGTCAACCTAGACCTTCTCAGAACAATCATTACTGTGTGTGGCCTTCATTTCCTCCCAGATATATGTAACATGGCAATGAGATCCATGCTGAATGGGGTAGCAGTAGATTGTGCATGGATGATACTGTAGCACATCTGCTGATTGATCCTTAGTGATAGCCACATATCAGAGGCAAAATGTAATATGTGCTGGTGTCAGGCACCTCTGTGAGGCTGAAAAATGGTGGGTAAACCCACTTCAGATATAGGATGCTCATCTTCCTCTTCTGCAGCCAAAGGGGAAGCATCTGTGGTGTATGGAGCCATGGGAATTCTTCTCCCACTGGGCTGGGGACCATACAGAAATTACAGTCTCATGTTTTTCTGTAGGTGAGACCACATTTAGCCTGTATTGTAAGTGGATGCAAGCTCAGAATAGGAATGCTCAATGCCACTGTGTCATCAGACTGGACTTGGATATCTGTGACTTGTCATCATTGTCATCATCCCAGCATGTGCCAACACTGGCCTATTGCCATGCTCTGATCTCTACAGGTGTCACTATAGCAAAGCTCCAACCTCTGAATACACAACAAAATATACAACAGAGTGCCAAAACAATGCCTCTGTGGCATGGATGCTAAGGGTATCCATGCAGGCTGTACCAAATAATCACAGCCTGCCTTTACTGCCATCTTAACACGTCTGCATATATGATGTACCGCTAGCAAAATATTGGCAACATTTGCATTTACTGTGGTCAGCCTGCAGTCTCTATGTGCAGTGCTACTGTACAGAAATCAAGTGTGAGGAATACTTACCTGGTGCATCATGCAGCGAGACTTGTGGCATTGTGCCCCTTCAGATGGAAGTGATCACTCTTGTAGGCATGACCCTTAGAACCTTTATCCTCCTGCAAGAACATCAAAAACTCCTCTGGTTCTGTCAGCCTCCTCCTGGTTGACCCCTCCCTGCCATGGCTGACCTTTGAGCTGCTAAGGAAAGTGCCTTTGCTTTGCCATGGTGTAGCATGTCAGTAATATGCTTAAGCCACTGCTGTAATGTGTAACTGCATTATCTTCATGGAATTTATGTCATGAACCACTGTCTGCCCTATCTGATTACATAAAGCCTAGTCATTACCCCCTTTTTCCAACACGCACTATCCATTTGTCCTAAGTGCTTATGGTAAGACATCATGTTCAGCAGGGTTAAAAACTGCCCAACCTCTGCCATCCAGCTTGTTCTTTGTACATGCAGATACCTGTGAACACATGACAGAGAGCTATATACTGTATTGTACTGAGATTTCATGGCTAATTCCATTTTCACAGCTGTTTTGCTTCCCTTCTATATGCCTTGAAACACAACTAGGTGCACTAGAGTATATCTGTCTTACTATATCATCTCACAGTGCATCTTAACTGTGCAGTGTTTGTGTTGATGTACAGTTTATCTCTGAATCTTGGCCAATGTAACAGCAAAATGAAAAGGAGGCTGAAGAAACTTAAATATTCTGCTAGATCCTTAATAGCCTAGGCTTCAACTTTCAGTGAAAAATGTTGCAACCAGAACCATTTCCATAATCTATCTAATTAATATTTAATTAAATATTCAACTTCTCTTAAAAAACTGTTAGAAACAATCTTGTGCCATGGAATTCACATACTAACCATTTATATAAATGCAAACATATAAGTATATAACAACTTAGAATTCTAAGCAGACTTTTAAATTAGATTAAATATTTAAAGGGTAATTGCTGGTTAAGATGACTTTAAAACCATATATTAAGTTTTAAAATAAACATTCTTCTGGAATATTAAGGATCTTCTCTGCATAACCATCTCTGTTCAATTCTAGAGAATACAGTATTTAAATACAATTGCCTGACCAGAATGAAACTGATGGGCATGATGAACTACAGCTTTAAAAGAATTATTATTGTGAATATTACAAATGTGTTCCTTAATTTGTACCCCAATAGGGTGTCCAATATACAGTATACTGGTAAACATTTAAAAATCACTAAAAGATGATGTCAGGGGTAAAAAAGAATCATTTTATGCTGTAATTGTATAGACTATGTTTTCATCTGAGTTGCAAAAATTACTAAATATAATTGGCACAGTTGTTTACCTGATATTAATTTATGAATAGGATTACCTAAATGGCCTTTGTTTTCTTTTCATAGGGCTTGTAATATAGGTGATTTAGTTTCTCCGTGTGTACTTTCAAAACCTGAAGTGGCATTCATAGGTTCATAGGTTTGTAGGTGTTTACTAGGCTAATGACCACAAGGGCCTTTTTAAGCCTAGCCATGCATCCCAAATTTCTGACAAGTTCTGTTACCCTTGATAAGTGTAAGCATGGGCCTGGAAGATGAGCCATTTACAGGTTACCTCTGTCAATTGGAAACATAGGATGAATTTGTGGTTTCCCATCTAATTGTCCAAGTTGTACTTGAATTGGGTTAGGGAGGAACTCTGCTTCACATGGATGGGGAGCCTGTTCCATAGATGGGGTAGTCTCTGGGATACATACCTATCATTCCAGCAGATCCTATTTATATAACAGGCAAGGTTTATGTCTTTATAATGGGTAATTCTGGTGCTGTTTGTTTTATGGATATAATATCAGGATTCACAGCAATAGGGCAACACACAGAAGTACCACAGAAGTCACAGGACAGACTATGCTCTTGCTAAACATATCATCCAGCATAAAGACCACCATTTTAAGTTTATGGTTATAGAACAAATGCATGACACTATTAGAGGAGCCCCTGTACACCTATTATTAGAGGCGTCTGAATTGCGATGGCAAATTAGATTAAATGCCTATGCTCTACCAGGTCTCAATGAAGGCTGCTCTATTAGCAGCCTTCTTAAACTTAAGAACCTGGTTAGATAGTCTTTTTGCCTTTATGAGTTTGTAACACACTCTAACTGTTTTGTGTTTTGTACTTGTTTACATCAGGTAGTGGCTAGTGTCTATTTAGATGATAGGCTAACAACTGGCTGATTTTATGATTGTCTAGTTTAATTTTAATTTTAATATAATGTGAGTGATTGAACTCAAGTCCTGTGAGCTTGCATTTTAACTTTAAATTTTTATTCATGGTTCAAGGTGTGCCTGATTGGTTAATTGAACCTTTGACTTAATACTGCTGGATATTTAAGCTGCTGTTCAGTTAAATGTAGTTTGTAATACTTTTTGTCTGAGGAAGTCTGTGTACACCACAGACGAAAAGCGCTTCATTAAATTCAACTTAAATTCAACTTTATTTTCCTGTGACTTCTGTGGTACTTCTGTGTGTTGCCCTATTGCTGTGAATCCTGATATTATTTCCTGGTTTGTGCTGCTTAGTACTTGGCTGTTTTATGGATATGCAGGAGGTTCATCAGAGTGGGGTCTGACAATGCCCTGCATGCCAGGCATAGATCTCCCCTCAAAAGCCTGCAGGAGTCAGAATACAGAGACAAGGCCCTGAGGCAGTCTGCATAGAACATATTACTTACTCCCTGTATTCTTTTAGTGAGGAACCTCTGTGAAACCTCTGTGGACATTCCAGTTGTTGGATATGCCTGGTTAGGTACATACCAAAGGGAGAATTGTACTCAATGATAGGTCTGATGAATGCTGAATACAGTGGAACAAAGACTTCCTTGGACTTAGATGCCATACCTTTGTTTATAAGTTGTGCAACATAGAATGATTTCCTCACCACTGTAGATATGTGATGATCAAAGGCTAAATTACTACCTATGTGTGTCCCTAAGTCCCTGACTACTGGGCCAACTCTAAGGGGTGTGTTGTCAATATGATAGTTACCAGGGATGGATGACTTCCCGAAGGATACTATTGTGCATTTCTTGGCATTTAGTTTTAGTCCATGGCTCTGATACCAGTTGTTTGTCTGTGTTAGCCCCTCCTGGAGAACATTTGTGTCAGTGTGAGATTCAATGACAGCTCATCTGCAAATTTAGTCAGCCAGAGACCATTGACATTGGCCTTGACTTCTGAGAAGTAAATGTCAAAAAGGAGTGGTCCAAGGACTAATCCCTGATGGACTCCACTTGTGACTGGCTGCTTTTTAGAGGTGGACTCCCCAATTCTAATTTCCTGGATCCTGTCTGTGAGCCATTTGGCTATCCACTGGGTGACATACGGGTTTGCATCTAACCTCTTGCATTTGTCAACAGTATCCGAGTGTGGTATTATGTCAAATGCCTTGGCCAGGTCAAGGTAGGCAGTGTGAATGATTTTGCTCTCATCCATTGCTTTGGTGACTTTCTCAAAGAAGTCCACCAGGTTAAGTAGGTAAGATCTGCCCTTGGTAAAGCCAAACTGTGTTGGGTCCAGTGTCTGGAGGTTTACTATGTCTCTAGTGATAATCTCCATGCTACTTCTTTCCATGGCTTTACATACAAGACTAGTGAGACTTATGGGTCTGTAGTTTCCAAGGTCTGTAGATGGCCCATCTTTGTGCAGAGGGACGATTGTTGCCTTTCTCCATTCATGAGGCACGAAACCTGTTTGGAGGCTACAGTTAAATAGTAATTCCAGAGGCCCTGATAGGTCATGATTCATGCTATTTAGAAGGCATCCTGGGATATTGCCTGTTCCCATTGATGCAGTGTTCTTGGTCTTAGAGAGAGCATTAAGGGCCTGTTCCCTAGTGATAGTAGGGGGAGTTATATTTGATGATATTTCCTGAGGGAAGGTTAAGGAGGAGAGAGGGGTAAATTTGGAGCTGAATTTATCAGCCATGAGGTTTGCTGTATCTTCTGGCTCAGTATTAGTGTTTCCGTTTACAATGAGCTCTGCACACAACTGGATATTGCCTTTGAGGTTGTGGACGTAGCTAAAGAATGTTTTGTGGTTGTCCTTGGCCTGGGAGGCCAAACATGCCTCAAATTTGGCTTTTGTAGACTTTATTTGTCATCTGTGTTGTTTGTTTAATTTGATGCGAGTACTTTTATCCTGCTGGGTGCTGCACCTCCTAATTTTTGCCATGATTTTCTTCCTCCTGTTATTCAGCTGACTGATTTTGTGATTCCACCAGAGTGGCTTGTTTTTTTGAGTTAGCTCTGTACTTCTTCCTCATGGGTACAGCTGCCTCTATGCAGCTATTAACATGCTTGTACAGGGTTTCTGTGAACAGTTCTGCATAGGCAGCAGTGTTCTCAGGATTTATGGGGGCTTGAAATTTTGCAAGGTTCTCACTTAATAGCAGGAGGTTAGCCTTAGAATAGTTCCTAAATATTCCAGGTTTAGCTGGGGGTCCAGGTTTTACTTTTACTTCAAAAGAGACCATTTTGTAGTCTGACCTTACCAGGGAAGGCATTACAGTAGGGGGTGTACAGCAGTCTCCCATATTAGTGACAACCAGATCCAGTATTGTTGCCCCCCTGGTTGGTGTATTGCCTATCTGGTCCAGGGAGTTTGTGTTTACAAAATCCAGGAATCTCTGTGCATATACATTTGGTGTTGTATACGATTCCCAGTTAATAGTGGGGTAATTAAAGTCACCCATGAATATGGTATTGGGTTGGATGGTTAGAGTTTCTAATAAGTTTAAATACATGGTATGGGTTTCCTGGGTCATTGAAGGAGACCTATAGCTTACAAGGAAGTGATATTGGATTTTACCTATGGTGATTTGAACATGGATCAGCTCAAGTGCATTGTCCTGTTTGACCAGCCTTGTAGTATATTTATTTTTGATGTAAATAGAGGCACCTCCACCTTTAGTCCCTACCTGTGAAGTAGCTGGCTAAATGTGTGGAAGGCATTATAACCTTACACTGTTGGTGTGCTCTCAGTGACTTTAAAACATTTCTCAGTGACCCCACAGACATCAGCATTCTCTAGGGTAAAGACAGATAACATTTTGCTTTTGGTGAGAGAAGAAGCAAATGAGCATTGTATTCATGCAAATCCCCTCTTTTCTTCATTCTTGACAAGCTAATTCTTTGTTTTCAGTAAGCACTGCTTCATTTGTTTCTAACTTCAGAATATATGCCTAAATACTTCATCCTTATGTTCCAACCATAACCTGTGTTCACAAGTTTGTACCTCTTCTGTTTGGAGCATTAATTCTGCTAATCAAGGACTGAAATATTGTTCTTGTAATTTCACAAAGTGTATGAAGTTAGCAAACAAATTAGACTGGTTTAATTTTTAGCTGTTAATGGATTCAGTGTCACATATATATTTACTATATTTACTCTTGGATTATTATATATTATGAAATCTCTGGAATCACACTGGGAGAAGCTGGGAGAGAAGTTCTATCACAGATGTAATCCAAGGATGCAGTACAATCCTTCAAAAATTAAAAAAAAAAAATCATAAAATCAAAAATTTCAAACCAGGACTCCCAGAATCCTCTGACAGTTAATGCAGGTCATAAAGGCTATGACCTATTAACAAGCTGCTTATAGACATCCAGAGTTTGTTTCCAGCAGTCTTCATCAGTTTACTGTGTGACTCTGAGCATGTCAGTTAAGCAGAGAATGTTCTGGAACATTTGGGGGATTGAGCTAGACCTTTCATTGCTCTCCTGGACATTTGAACCATTACTGTTTTCTGGGTGGGACAAATCCTCCTAAACTCCATTCAGGAGCTCTATCTATGTTAGGCCTTTATTTACTAGTATGTTTTCAAGGATTCTTTACTTTAGGGTAGGAATTGTCCCTGATTTGGGACTTTTGTACCCCCTTTATTTTAGTTTTGTCCAAAATTCCAGAAGTATGAGGTTGAGATATGTTGAGGGTGTTGCAGTTTTGAGTGTATGACCTCACAAGGATTGAGGCACTTTAGTTTCAAGTTATTGTATGTCTATTGAAACATGTGAGGGAATTAATTACGTCTCCATAATGCCTCAGATAATTCCATATACAAAGAAGTTGGGCTCTACTTTCCTGGTGTTTTACCCACCCCAGGAAACTCTTGTTCTGATTAAAAATAAAAGAAGTCTGCAGATTTGTTTTTATTTTCAACCTTAGGTCAATGTCCGAAATTGTAGACCCAATACCTGTTATTGCCTGTGCTACCTGTCTAACTAGGTTTTGAGGAAAATCTTGATGGAGAAGAGAAGTAATTTGAGTATTTCTACTTTTAAAGTCCAATTGCCAGGAAAAGTAATTAAAATTCTTCTTAAAGTTTGATTTAGGAACTGCTGGCTTTGATGAGCTGTCATTTATGTTCGTATTGGTTAGCTGATCTGCTTTTGAGAATACTGCAGGTTAAATTTAGGTATTCTACTTAGTCAGACATAAAACCAGGCAAACCAGAATGTTTAGAAGTCATTCATCCTTTAATGTTTCTTGTTGCTCATTTATAAAAAATGGCAAGTTTAGTAGCAAAATGATTTGAGAGGTCAAAAGTTACTTTGAGGAGCTCCTGCTAACTTGTGCTGTGATTAAATATCCCTGATGGAGATTTTTAATAGAAGATGCCGTTTAGATTTATTATTTGAAGTAGGCAAGATTAATTGTTACCTTGCCTACAGCATACCATGTTCTTAATAATGTAGTTCTGATAATATATTTTGAAGATGTTAATATATATGTATATACCTGTTTATGTTGTCTGTCTCTCTCTCTCTCTCTCTATATATATATATATATATATATATATATATATATATATATATATATATATATATGTCTGTGTGTGTGTGTGTGTGTGTGTGTGTGTGTGTGTGTGTGTGTGTGTGTGTGTGTGTGTGTGTGTGTGGAGAGAGAGAGAGAAAGAGAGAGAGGGAGAGAGAAGAGAGAAACAGATGTAGGTAGGTAGACAGACTCCCAATCAAAATTGCAAAAACTGATTCTACAAGTCCCATAAATAACAATTCTAACACCATAACAGCAAACTGAGAAACTGATTGTAATATATTTAAAGTATTTTTGCAGGAGTTAATCCCCCAGCAGGCTACACTCCTGTTATTTATATGTTTTAACTCCAAGATCACTGTACCTCAGAACAGGAAACTACCAGGTACCACACCCTCTGATGTAATATATTGCTCCCTTCCTAAAAATTACTTCCTCACATTTATTGGGAAGCGCTGTAACCTCAAGTTGTGCTTTCTTACTATTATGAACTTGTTTTTTTAAAAATGTTTTGTCCCTCTGTTTGTACCCTCCACCTGACTGACCCTCAGCTGCTCTCTAGGACTACCCTTAAAACACCATTTGTTCTTTAGTATCCCAGATACTACCTCCAGGAACCAGGACCATACCATTTTTGGGCTTGGAAGGGCAAGTGACAGTGTTGTATATACTGTCCTCATGCCTAACTAATGGGACCATTGATGTGACATGACTTTTCAAAGCCTTCTGCAAAATTTTCAGTGTTCTAGTCTGTCTAATCGCTCCTGCCATTTCTGCAGGGTATAACTATCCAACTGATTTAGCCTTTCACAAACACCTGCTTTAGGTTTTAATCAGCAGTTTCAGGTGCTATCTCCTGAAATGCCTCCACTATATGGCTTTCAGGAGATGTCACCTCCAGAATTGTCCAGAGAAATTCAGACAGCATTTATGCATTGGGCAGTAATAATGTTATGTTTAATACCACCACTCTCCTAGGTCTTCTTCATAGCTAAGTACTAGGTTATCAGTCTGCAGACTATAATATGCCTAACCAATAATGACACAGTGACCAAAGATAAGAATCCAACCAAGTATCTTGTGTCTGTGAGGTAAATACATTAACCTTTATGCCTACCCTAAACCTTTGATTATTACTTTTTCACATTGTTTACCTGCTCTGAAGTTATAGTATCCCTTTGTATGCTTTTTTAGGACAACATTGCTTTTGTTGTGTACTCTTCCCCTTTGGTTTCCAGGTGCATTACATTCTATTTACTTATACTAAGGCTTAACTTAAGTACTCAATTGTATTTATTACTGCTTGGTGTAACTCATTCTAAGCCTTTTAGTTTAAGCACTTGGGCTTCAGACCAGTTGTTTTACATTAAGAAGGTTTGTGGTCTGCACTGTAGTGGCAGAACAGGTACTTACATCCTTCTTATTTGGGAACTGCTGATTGAGGGCTCAGTGTCTGTTATTCTAAAAGTGTATTAATTCTGGTTTAAGCACTTGGGCTTCAGTCCAGTTATTTTACATTAAGAGGGTTCGTGGTCTGCACTCTTGTGGGAGGAGAGGCTGGACTCTGCCCTTCTGAGCTGGGAATTTCTGGGTAAAAGCTTATAGTGCCTGCATATTTGAACTGCTTCTTACTGAAATTGGTACACCTTGTTTGCTGTAGCATAGACTAGATCCAGGCCTGCTGAATCTAGCTTTGTTTGTATAACTTGAGCACTAATCCAGGCATTCTTTAAAGTATTCAGTTGTATTTATTACTGCTTGGTAGTAACTTGATTAAAGTGTAGCTATCGTTCTAAGTCTTTTGGATTAAGCACTTGGGCTTCAGATCAGTTGTTTTACATTAAGAAGGTTTGTGGTCTGCACTGTGGTGGCAGGACAGGTAGCTTACATCCTTCTAAGTTGGGAACTGCTGATTGAGGGCTCAGTGTCTGTTATTCTAAAAGTGTATTAGTTCTGGTTTAAGCACTTGGGCTTCAGGCCAGTTATTTTACATTAAGAAGGTTCGTGGTCTGCACTCTTGTGGGAGAAGAGGCTGGACTCTGCCCTTCTGAGCTGGGAATTTCTGGTTAAAGGCTTATAGTGCCTGCATATTTGAACTATTTCTTACTGAAATTGGTACACCTTGTTTGCTGTAGCATAGACTAGATCCAGGCCTGCTGAATCTAGCTTTGTTTGTATGCTTGTTGTTTGTTTGCTTGTTATTTCCCTGAAATGCTACTTCCACCTAAAACGCAGCTTTTCAGCGCTTCTGTGGATCCCTAGTGATATCTGCATTGCTTACTGTACTTATTTCCTTGTTTCACTTGAAAGAAAGTTACTGTTTGTCGTTTTTGCATTTAAGTTACCTGTAACACATTGCATTTAAGTTACCTGGCACTTGCTCACTAAAGCAATTATATAAGTCAGCACTAAAAAATTAAAAATACTACACCCTCACAAACTCCCCTTGAGTACCTTGTTCTCCATTGGCCCTTTTTTTTCAATTATAAAGGAATTCCCAATACTATTCTAGCATGTCCAAAGGTCAGTTGTCAATCTCCTCTCTGGTCCAGCTGGTGAATCTGGGAATCTTGAGGCAATGTTACAACTGTCTCATGTACACAGAAAACCCTCTCCTCCTCCAAACAAATTCCAACACATGTGACAGATGCAACCATATAGCCAAACTGGAGGCTAAGCTCTCTCAACTCAGCACTGGTGTAACCAGTCAGGAGGAGAAGGAAACCACACTCACTACAATTCCAGTCTCACATAGACCTACCATGACAGCAAACCAAACACATAAACACACAAGGCTCTAAATAAAAATCTGCCTAAGCAGCAGAGACCTCCAAAGCAGACACCCAAGCAACCGCTACCCTAAAACAAAACACGTGCAACACATAGCTCACAAAGCCAGTGTGCCAAACAGTCACAGCCCTTAAGGCTAAACAACACACCTGATACACTTGTAATAGGTGACTCTATCGTCAGGCACACTGACGTCCTGCTCACCAGGCTGAACAAGGAGAAGGTCACAGTGAGCTGACTGTCGGGCACTAGGATCCGCCACATAACACAAGCACTCAGTTCACTCCAAGGCAAGTACAAATATGACTCAGTCATTGTCCATGCTGGTGTGAATGACCTGAGACGTACCTCCCTGGACTACATGAAAAGAGACATAGAGGAGCTCTCTGAGCATGTAGCCCAGGCTAGTATGACCCTGACCTTGAGTAGCGTCTTACCCTCACCAAGAATGATGCCACAATATGAAGACAAGATGATCAATTTCAACAATTGGCTTAAGTATTGGTGTCATTCAAAGGGGATCCAATGCCTGTCAGCCTGGGATGACATGCTCGACAAGCCACAATGCTTCGCTAGGGACGGCTTGCACCTGTCACCCCTGGGCTTTCGGATATTGGCAAAGGCTCTTGCTACCCCCATAGTGCCTTTTTAGGCAAGGCTCAAAAGACAAACCCAACTCCATAGGTATCACAAGGGATAAGAAACTAAGAGTAATGCTACTCAACGCCAGAAGTCTAAACCTCAAGATGCACGCACTCGAAACTCTCCTTAGCATGGAGAACATCGATATCTGTGCAGTAACAGAAACCTGATTCAAGCCTCCTGAGAGCACCCCATCACTACCAGGTTATACCTCATACCATGCTTTTCGGCACCAAAACTTGGACCGAACCACAAAAGGAGGGGGAGTATCAATATTCGTCAAAGATACCCACACCTCCAGGTTGGTGGCACAGCACGAAGCATCAGAGACTATCCATGTGCAACTAACAGTGGGTAAAACTGCCTTCCAGTTTATAGCCTGCTACAGACCACCCTCCCAAACCCAGGAACCCCACTCGACCTTCCTGAGAACACTGGAAAATATGAAGGTCTCTCCAAACACCATTATATTGGGCGACTTCAACTACCCAAACATAGACTGGGAGCATTACTCTAGCTCCAACACCCTAGCCCAAAGGTTCTTAGAATTTATAAACTAAGTAAAACCACGATCTCTGGAACCAAACAGGACAAGTAAAATAACATTCTTTATTTCAGGAATCACGTTTTCGCTCCCACAGTTGCAGAAGCTTCCTCAGCTAATACAAATTAATTAATTAACAGTTCCTTTTATATACATTAAATCATGATGTCATTTCCTTTTATTTTCAAACCACCAACCCACCGTAAAAATGACATAGGGTGGATAAAGACATCATTTTTTAAAAGTGTCACTTCATGTTTTTAATATCAGTTCCATCATCCCACATTTATATTAAATTACAATACAAAGTTACATTTACAATGTGTAAATAACTAAAAATATAAAATATAAAAAATATATAAAATATACTACTATTTAAATCAAAATTAATTTTTTTATACTTATATTAAATAGTGTATATATAGTTCCCAATATATGGATCATACTAAGTCTATTTTTATATGTGCATATGGGTATAAGTGTCCTTCAATTATCTCATATAACTTTTGTATTTAAGAATTACTGAGATGTTACAGGATTCATTTAATCCTGGGTAAGTAAAGGCATCTAATCCAATCTGCCACTCTAACTCTCTCATTTCAAGTAGCAGGGTTTGAGGTCCGCCCCTTGCTCCAGTTTGAACCTGTTCGATACCCATAAATTGGAAACTATGTCCAATATTATGCATAACATGTTTGGACAAAGCATTGTCCATCTTTTTGTTATTTATCGCATACAGGTGTTGGTATATTCGATCACTCAATTTGCGATCGGTCTTCCCGATGTAGAAGCAGGGGCAGCAGGTACAAAAAGCAATATAAATCACAGATTTTGTGGTGCAATTGATTCTTGAAGTAATGGTATATTTTTTTATCTCTGATTGTAAATGAATTACCAACTTTCAAGCAATTGCATCTATTGCAAAACCCGCACATAAATGTGCCAGTTTGTCTGTTGGAAAATGTACATACTCCAGGTCTCTGTAATAGTTCTTTTAGATTTCTACCCCTTTTAAACACTACAACCGGTTGAGGTCCCAATTTTTGAAGCAACCCAGGGTTATTAAAAATAAAATACCAGTTTTTCTTTATGATATTCCATACATCACCAATATGTCTATTAAATGTTAAAACGAGACTTGTCCTAAAATGGTTTTGGCTACAGATTGTAGTACCAATACTGTTGTGTTCAAGCCCTTTTTCTAAGGGTAGATCTATAGATTCACTGACTTCAATATTTGAGGTTTGGTATTTACATCTTAACAGAGGCTGGTAAAAACCTGTATTCCTTTTCATAGAAACTTCATGAATTAATTCATCTATTAGGTATTTTGGATACCCTCTATTTGTAAATAGTTCTTTTAGGAAAGAACACTCAGACCTGAATGTTTCAAGTGTACTACACATACGTACGGCTCTTACTAATTGTCCTTTGACAATGGATCTTTTTTGTTTAGCCGGATGGTTACTAGAGTAGTGCAAAAAAGCGTTGCAGTAAGTCGGCTTCCTATATATAGTAGTCAAAAAACAGCCATTTTCCACATCCTTTGTTAATTCAACATCTAAGTAGTCAATAACAGTATTAGAAAACTTATAAGTGAATTTTAAAAATGTGCTAGAGTTGTTCATAAACTCAACTAGTTCAACTGCTTCGCTTTCACTACCTTTGATCAAAATAAACACATCGTCTAAGAACCGTGTGTAGTATTTAACCTTTTTAAATAAGGGATTGTTTTTCAAAGTAACCTTTTCCCAGTAAGCAACTACTAGGTTCGCCACGCTTCCACCACATGGCGACCCCATAGCTATACCTTTTTTCTGCAGGTAGTATTGATTATTAAACAGGAAAAAGTTTGATGTTAGGACAATATCCAACAATTGTGTAACCAAGGAGATCTCATTTTTTGTAGCTCCCAAACCCTCCAACATCAATTCACTCCATTCAATTGCTTCCTGGTGTGGAATCGATGTATACAGATCGATTACATCTATAGTCAAAAAATTAAGTGTGGATTCAAAAGTAATGTTATTTATTGACTCTAAGAAGGTCCAGGAATCTTTACAGATCTCAGATATTTGTTTTAAATATTTTGAGATAATGCCATCAATTACTCTAGCACATGGGTGGGTGATGCCACACCTGCCATCAATTAATGCCCGCATAGGTGGATTCAAGATGTTTTTATGCAATTTTGGGCAACCAAACATTACAGGTACTTTAGGTGATAAGATGTTAATAAAATTAAAGATGTCAATATCTATTAACCCATCAATAAGTAAATCACGAAAGTAACCTCTGATTCTTTTATAAGCCCCCATCATTTCACTGTAGGAGGCATTTGTATATGCATCAGATTCTAAAATTAATAACATTCTGTCTACATATTCAGAGTTATCGAAAATGGCTACCCCTCCCCCCTTATCAGGTTTCATCACCCTTACTGATAGTTCTCGAAGATTATTTAATGCCTTTGTTTGTTCATATGATATGTTACTATGAATATCAAACCATTTTAATCCATGAAACAGGTGTCTAAAGTCTAATTCACAGACATTTTCAAATATATTCAGATTAGGGTGTAGTGGGGGGTTAAATGTGCTAGATAATTTGAAAGGTGGTACCTCACCCATAGGCCCGTTACTAAAAAGTAACTTTAAATTTAACTTTCGGACATAACACTTTAAGTCCAAAATAGTTTTTGCTAAATCTAGCTTTTGATCAGGCACAAAGGAGAAGCCTTTTGCTAACAACTCGACTAGATCTTGGTCCACATTACACATAGAAAAATTATACACTTTAAAGTCCCCTTCTTTATTCAATAGGATAGTAGGTCTTTCCAATGCAGTTAATGGAAGTTCGCCTCCGTCGATATTTTGAATGTCTTCTGTCGCTGTAGAACCATAAGAAAGTGTTGGAATATTGGGGGAATCTAATTGTTCTTGTGCCACCGATTTTGGCCATTTTTGTTCTTCCCCCCTAAAAAAGGCTTTTGATACCTTTTATTAGTGTGGTTTCCTTGATTGTACTGTTGAGAAGCCTTTATCCTATTACTTTTCCTCGGTACCTGGTTGGAATTGGTACTGCTCCCGTTTCTATCTACAGTAGTATTGTCATTTAAATTACTGTCCAGCACATCAACCAAGGAATTATCCAAGTCTTCTGTCACATCATTAGGATTTCTTTCATTTATCAACTGTCTTGAAAGATTTGGATAGGCAAGCCCTTTACTATAGGCTTGTCTATCTCTCACTAGTTTTTTAGATTTAGTTACCCAGGATTAAATGAATCCTGTAACATCTCAGTAATTCTTAAATACAAAAGTTATATGAGATAATTGAAGGACACTTATACCCATATGCACATATAAAAATAGACTTAGTATGATCCATATATTGGGAACTATATATACACTATTTAATATAAGTATAAAAAATTAATTTTGATTTAAATAGTAGTATATTTTATATATTTTTTATATTTTATATTTTTAGTTATTTACACATTGTAAATGTAACTTTGTATTGTAATTTAATATAAATGTGGGATGATGGAACTGATATTAAAAACATGAAGTGACACTTTTAAAAAATGATGTCTTTATCCACCCTATGTCATTTTTACGGTGGGTTGGTGGTTTGAAAATAAAAGGAAATGACATCATGATTTAATGTATATAAAAGGAACTGTTAATTAATTAATTTGTATTAGCTGAGGAAGCTTCTGCAACTGTGGGAGCGAAAACGTGATTCCTGAAATAAAGAACGTTATTTTACTTGTCCTGTTTGGTTCCAGAGATCGTGGTTTTACTTTGTTTGTGTGATTCCTGTATCTTTTACCAGAATTTATAAACTCAAATGCTATGGAACAATTTGTTACCACTCCCACAAGAGGGGAAAACATACTGGACCTGATCATCACCAACATGGGGACTCTATGCTCCAGACCAGAAGTGTATCCCTCACTGGTAAGATCAGACTATAAACTAATCTCACTGGATATTCACATCCTGACCCCACCCCCTGCCCAGAAAACCACAGTGAAAAACTTCTCTAAATCAAATCTCACACTCCTCAAAACCGAGGTGAACTCCTTCCTGTGGAAAATACGGCCCAGACCGCAGAATCATTTATAAACGCATTCTATGAACACCTTCAGGAATGCATGGATCATGCAATCCCAAATAAAATCAAGACCCAATCCTCCAAAGGCAGACGTCCTGTCTGGTGGACCCCAGCCATAAACAAACTATACAATAGAAGGAGGAAGCTACTACATGATAGAGCAAAATCCCAAAAACGGAAGGCATCTCTGATCAGTATTAGCAAAAAACTACGGGCACTCATAAAATCATCTAAGGCCAGCTTCGAGAGAAAAATTGTACAGGACACTAAGGATAATCACAAGGCTTTCTTTAGTTATCTTAGGAACCTGGGTGGGAATTCCCAGATATGCTCAGAATTAGTCCAAAATGACAAAAAATACACCAAACCCACAGACATTGCCAACATCCTAGCTGACAGGTTCAGCACAAACTTCTCCCCCCCTCCCCACCAAAAGGGCAAATATCTATCCCAGCAGAGTGCTGCCCCCCTGACATCTCAGATGCTCAGGTAAGAGCCGCCCTCTCCAAAGCAAAAGACACAGCATCAATGGGACCAGACGGTGTCCCAGGCTACATCCTACATGAACTCCAAGAAGAGCTAAACCCAAACATAAAACTACTGTTCAATCTCAGCCTTACTACAGGATATGTACCCAAAGAGTGGCTTACAGCAACAGTGGTCCCTCTCCACAAAGGTGGTGCCTCAACGGATCCTGGAAACTATCGCCCCATAAGCCTGACTAGCTTGGTCTGCAAAGCTATGGAAAGGATCATCATGGACCTCATAAATAAAGATATTGGGGACGTACAGACACTGGATCCTACCCAGTTCAGCTTTGTTAAGGGCAGATCTTGCGTCTTAAACCTGGTCGATTTCTTTGAAACAGTCATCAAGGCCATTGACGAGGGGAAGGTGGTCCACACAGCCTACCTGGACCTCACAAAAGCTTTTGATACAATACCCCACTCGGGCATTATAGATAAGCTCACCAGCTTAAATATAAACCCCTATGTCACTAGATGGGTTGCAAACTGGCTCAAGGACAGAACCCACATGGTTAGAATTGCTGGAGCCATGTCAGACTCCAAACCAGTTACAAGTGGTATCCCACAAGGCTCAGTCCTGGGACCTCTCTTGTTCAGTATATATTTCTCAGAGGTACAGGTCAATACGGAAGGACTGTGGCTGACCAAGTTTGCAGATGACTGCAAACTGAGCGCCATAATCGACTCTCCAGCCGACACAAGTATCCTCCAAAAGGGCCTCATAGAAACAGACAACTGGTGCCAGAGCCATGGCCTCAAGCTAAACGCCAAAAAGTGTATAGTCATCCCCTTTGGCAAAAACAAAGTGCCCACAAATTGCCACATAGGTGGTAATCCATTAAGTACAGAAGAAGTAATTAGGGACCTGGGGACCCAAGTTGATAGCAATCTCTCATTTGACAACCACGTGGACAAAGTGGTTAGAAAAACATTTTATATAGCCCACCTAATCATGAAGGGGTTCATATCTAGATCAGGGGAGGTCATCGTTCCTCTTTACTCATACCTCATCATGCCCATATTTGAGTACAATGCCCCTTTTTGGATGTACCTTACCAGACACCTGCAGCAACTGGAAAGACCCAAAAAGTATCTCACCAAGAGGATCAAAGGGCTCAAACAGATGTCATATGCTTCCTGGTTAAAGAAACACCAGCTCTACAAAGTGGCATATCGCCTGCTCAGAGGCGATCTGTGCCTGATGTATAAAGCCATGTCCAACCCAGAATTAATGGACATGCTGCACCTCAGAAAATCCAAATCCCATCGAGCTACGTGCACGAGAGACTTGAACCTCAGCACTGAAATAAATAGGACATGCTGGAGAGACAGATTCATAACCCAGAGGCTCCCTTCACTCTGGAATAAAATCCCAGTCCAGGTTCGGCAGAGTCCCTCATTGACTCTCTTCAAGAGGAATCTTGATGAGTGGATGGGAGATCGTAGGTTTACCCCGGGTATCACTTCTGTGTCACTGTTAGACAGAGGCACAGTATACTAACCTCAAAAAAGGGCATAGCAAAATTAATTTAAAATGGGTGGCGAAAGCCAAACACACTCTGGCTAAGCTTATAAATGCCCTAGGGCAGATAGCCTAGTATGAACCTATGAACCTATTAACTGTTACACATTTGGTCCTTAAACATACATTTCCTAATGGTTCATTTTCCTTCAATCTGACTTGTTTGTCATCTCTGTGGCAGCCCTATATTAAACCCGTAGAAAGCAAAATCTTCCTTCCAGATCTTCTGTACAATTACTCATAAAGTAGGGCAGCACCTTTTCAGATGCCAAAGTGGGGCATTTATTAGTAAAAAGTATCATTTTCAGGGTAAACCATGCCCTCACCCATTGCTAAGGACTGAATTTCATGTTGCTGCCAAAATAAAAGCTCACATTCATACTATTTGATTTGCTTCTGTCATTTCATATCATATAAAGCTGTTTCAGATACAAAATATTTTTTTCATAAATTCATAAATGAGGCAGCAGCATAGCTGTAATATATAAAAATACTATCAAACTAGAAGGACTTCAAATCAACCCCCCCAGACCTCTTGAATTCTGAAATTCTAATCACCCACCTTCAACTAAACTCCAACAAACACATCATTATAATAGCTATTTGTATACCCCCAGGTTACAACCCAGACATTATTGAAGACCTTCTTTGTTGGTGTGCCTCAACTTTTAGTCAAGAACCAATAATAATGGGGGATTTCACCATGGACTGGTGCACTTGCTCCTCAGAAAATCTTTCCTATTTTATTAATCTCCATGGTTTCTGTCAAATTATACAATCCCCTACCAGATTTGACAAACATAGCAAAAAAAGGATTCCTAGACTGTACACTTATAAACAAACCTTCTTTCTGTCACCAAACTGGCTGACTCCCTGATAGTATAAGTGATCACCTACCCACTTACCTTCTTAGGCACCATATTTGCCCTACTAAAAATATCATTTAGAAACTTGTCCACAACAAAATACATTTCTTCCTTGGAAAGGCTCACCCAGACTCTGCTACAGTTTGCTGTGAGGGAAAGGTTAGTTTGCTTTTTATTTATTGTATTTTGTATTACTTTATTGCCGTTTTCTATTTTGTATACTGTGATTGTTCTCTTTACACTGAGTTTTGCTTGTTTTCTGCTTTTAACTGCATATTAAAACTTGAAAAGAGACCACAGCTCTGCCTCTTGTAAGTCAGACAGAAATCTTTCCCACCCTCCCACCTGGCTACTGTTGTGTTCTTAAACACCACTGTCTTTCTAGTTGCCTGCCCCTTGTGTTAATTTGACCATATGTCTCATTTCCTCTCTGCTTTTACTGGCTGGTGTGAGTAAGCACAAAATTATCATTTATGAAGTCACTCCCCTTCACCTATTTTAATTTATTGGCCATCCTACTGTATTCCATAGTACTAGAATACAGAAGTGACCACCCCCTTTCAATCTATCTTGCTGTTTTAAAAATAGTGACTCTCCACTAAAACTTAACTTTTTCGACAGGTAAAACTTGTTACCTACTTTCACATCTAACTCCGCTAGTGCACACTGCAGTGTTTAGGATAAACCATTTTTTCATCTTACCTTTAAGCATCAATTGCAAGACCCCCAGTTATTGGAGAGCCTACATTCTGCCTCTCGGTAGTCATCTTGGGATTAGTGCTTCTGTTTTCACCTGGTGAGGGAAGGAGTGCAGGGACATTATTTCCTGGAGACTGCTGATCACCAGAAAGCTTAATAACTGCTTTATAAGAGACAGCTTGGAATCCGTGCTTATATTCTGATCCTGGTGAGAGTAGGAGCAGAGTACATTGATTCCTGACTCTTTCTGGTTGGAGAGTGAGTGTCTGTGCTTAACATACCTGATTGGTCTGCTTGCTATTCGAGGCATTTACCAGAAAAAGGTTACAAGCCTGCAGACCCTTGCATCATCTGGGACATGACTATGGATCACCAAACAAGCCGTGGCCTTCTTCTGTTCTTGAGATTGGTGCTAACATTTTGCTTCTGGTGAGAGAAGAAGCAAAGGAGTATTGTATCCCAACAGAGTGAAGCTGTGGTGAGACCAGCATTAGTAGTAGTCAGACAATAGCCATCCATGCAACTCCCCTCTTTTCATCATTCTTGACAAGCTAATTCTTTATTTTTTAATAAGTTCTGCTTGATTTCTTTCTAACTTCAGAATATCTGCCTAAATACTTCATAGTTTAATTTTCAGGGTCTATGTATTAGTTTCCCCTCAAGTGTTTGGCAGTGTTCTGTACAGACTCAGACACCTTGAGTGACATTTCTCCTGTAAAAGAAATATATATGGAAACAACACCAGTACTTGGTAATAATGACCATCCCTCCTGACATGTCTAAAGGTCAGTTCCTTGTGCTTTCTCCTATTAACCTGGTGAGCTTGGACATTCTAAGGCAGTGTAGCAACTGTCCCATGTGCACAGACAACCCTGTCCTCTTACCTCCCAACACTCAGACTTGTGAGAGATGCACTTATATATGGAAATTGGAAGCCATGCACTCTCAAGCCAAGTCCAAAATAGCTGGTCAAGAGGAGAAGGTCAACACCTGCACCACACCACATGCAACACATAGCCCTTCAGCACACCCACCATCATGGCTCTCACATAAAAACACAAACCACACACCCACCTTCATGGAGGCTCTTAATCAAAATCTACCCAAACAGCAGAGACATCCAAGGCAGAAACGCACTCAACCACCACAAAACAGCACAAACCACAAGACACATAGCTCACCTACACAGTGTGCCCCTCAACCTAAGCCCCTAAGGCAAAACAGGTTGCCCAATACACTAATAATAGGTGACTCGATAGTGAGGCACACTGATGTCCCAGTCACTAGGTTGAATAAGGAGAAGGTAACAGTCAGCTGTCTATCAGGTGCCAGAATCCCACACATAACACATGCACTCAGGTCACTCTGCAACAAGTATGACTCTGTCACTGTCCATGTGGGTGTGAATGACCTGAGATGCATCTCCCTGGACTACATGAAAAGAAACATGGAGGAGCTCTCGGATTATGTGGCCCAGGTAGGCATGACCATAGCCCTGAGCAGCATCCTACCATCACCCAAAATGATACCACAGTACAAGCAGAAAATGATTGACTTCAACAATTGACTAAGTTTCTGGTGTCATTCTAAGGGGATCCAGTCCCTATCTGCTTGAGATGACATGATTGACAGACCTCTATGCTTTGCCAGAGATGGCCTGCATCTGTCACCCCTGGGTTTCCAGATACTGGCTAAGGTTCTTGCCACCCATATAATGCCTTTTTAGGCAGTGTTCCAAAGACAAAATTGCCGCCATAACAGCTATAAATAAATGCAATCTGAGAGTCATGCTGCTCAATGATAGAAGTCTAAATCTCAAGATGCGCTTGCTCGAAACACTCTTCAAAATGGAGAACATCGACATTTGTGCTGTAATGGAGACCTGGTTTAATGCAGCAGAAAGCACCTTTGCGCTACTGGGCTATAACTCCTTCCACACCTTTCAGCCTCAGAACATGGACCGAAGCTCCAAAGGTGCTGGTGTCTCCATATTCATAATGGATATACACACCTCCAGACTAGTAGCCCAGCATAACGCATCTGAGATACTTCAGGTACAACTAACATTGGGTAAGACAGCAATTCAGGTCATAGCCTGCTATAGGTCCCCAACCATGTCTCAAGACTCTCACTCCATGTTCCTAAGCACCCTGGAATTAATTAGGGTCCAACCCAACACTCTCATACTAGATTACTTCAACTACCCCTCCATCAACTGGGAAAACTACTCATGCACCAATAAACTGGCCCAAGGCTTCCTGGAATTCATCATTTCCAATGCTCTGGACCAGCTCATTCTTACCTCCACTAGAAGAAGCAATATTCTTGACCTGGTTATTACAAACATGGTCAACTGTTGCTCTACACCAATAATAAATTCCTCCCTGGTTAGATCCACTCACAAACTAATCACAGTGGAAATCCACATCTCACCCACACCCCCCGCAAAGGTAACCACCATGAAAAACTTCTCCAAAGTTGACTTTGGGCTCCTAAAAACAGAGGTGGCTAACTTTACAGCACCCATGTCAAAGGAAACTAGATGCATGACTGCCAAATCAAATACCAATGCGCTGTACGAACACGTACATAAATGCATGGAACTAGCCATACCCAACAGAACCAAGACGCTCTCCTCCAAAAAAATGAAGCCAATATGGTGGTCCCCTGCTATTAATAAACTCTACAACAGAAGGGAGAAACTGTTGCAGAAAATAGTGAAGTCCCAAGAAGGAAAAACTCCCTTATTAGCCTCAACAAAAAGTTGAGATCCCTCATCAAAACCTCTAAAGCCAGCTATGAAGACAGAATTGTAGCAGACACTAAAAACAACCACAAAGCCTTCTATAGTTATATCAAAAATCTCCACGGCAATACCCAGGTTTGCTGTGAGCTACTGCACAATGGTAACTCCTATACTGAGCCAACATACTAGCCAACAGATTCAGTGCCAACTTTACCCCTCTATCCCCCCTAAAGGATCAATCACAATACCGGAGGAATGCCAGGTATCCAGCATTACTGCAGCACAGGTTAATGCTGCATTGTCCAAGGCCAAGAATATAGTTTCCATGGGACCCAACAATATCCCTGGATGTGTTCTACATGAACTACAAAGTGAACTGGCACCACATCTGTGTACCCTGTTCAATCACAGCCTCACCTCAGGCTTTGTCCGTACCAAATGGCACACTGCTACAGTCATCCCTCTCCATAAAGGGGGAGTGACTACAGACCCAGGGAATTATCACCCCATTAGTCTGATGAATATGATATGTAAGGCTATGGAGCACATCATCATGGACTTAATTAACAAGGATATAGGGAATCTCCAAACTATAGATCCCACGCAATTTGGTTTTGTGAAAGGCAGATCATGCCTGCAGAACCTGGTTGAGTTCTTTGAGTCAGTCACCAGAGCTGTGGATGAGGGCAAGGCAGTTCATACAGCCTACCTTGATCTGGCCAAGGCCTTTGATACCATTCCCCACTCAGGAATTATTGATAAACTCACCAAACTAGCCATCAACCCCTATATCACTAGGTGGGTTACAATTTGGCTCAGAGGTAGAACACACAGTGTGAAAGTAGCAGATTCCAAGTCAGACTGCTGACCAGTCACTGGTGGAGTCCCACAGGGATCAGACCTGGGTCATCTCCTGTTTGGCATCTACTTTTAAGAAGTCCAGGCCAACATGGAGGGACTCTGGCTGACCAAGTTTGCAGACGATTGCAAGCTGGGAGCCATTAGAAACTCCCCAAGTGATGTAGACATCCTACAGAAAAGCCTCACTGAGACCAATGACTGGTGTCGAAACCATGGCCTTAAGCTTAATGACAAAAAATGCGTCATCATCCCCTTTGAGAAAAACTCATTTCCCACTAATTGCCAAATCGATGGGAGCCCACTGAACACTGAAGGCATTATAAGAGATCTGGAGAGACAGGTTGAAAGCAGCAACCTCTCCTTCAACCACCACATTGCCATTGTGGTCAGAAAGTCCTTCTATGAGGCACATTTCATTACCAAGGTTTTTGCATCCAGGAAGAAAGAGGTCATCATCTCTCTCTACTCTTCCGTCATTAGGCCAGTCATTGAGTATAAAGTCCCATTTGGTATGCAACTCACTAGACACATGCAAAGCTGGAAAGGCCACAAAAGTACTTCACGAAGAGGTTCCTATGCCTTAAATGCATGTCCTACATGGACAGACACAAAAAACTCCAGCTATTCTCTGTCTCATATCGTCTACTAAGAGGCGATCTCTGCTTGACTTACAAAGCCATGTTTGATCCAGGTCTGTTAGAAATGCTAAATCTAAAGAAATCCTAATCCCTCCGCACCACACATTCCAGAGACCTCAACCTCATTATCACAATCAACAGAACATGCTGGAGGGACAGGTTCATAACAGAGATTGCCCATGCTCTGGAATAGACTTCCCATACATGTTAAGCAGAGCACCTCACTAGCCCTCTTCAAGAGAAATCTTGATGAGTGGATGGGAAATAGAAAGTTCACCCCAGTGATCACTCCAGTGGCTTTACTTGATAGAGGCACTGGGAACTAACGTGGGGCGGCACGATGCCAGGGCACTTTTATGGGCTAGGCTTGTAAAGCCTCCAGGGCCATTAGCCTAGTACACACCTATGAACCTATGAAGTCTTCAAATCCCTCCTGCAACAATGTGACTAGTCCCCTTTAAAATATCTGCACCTTGACTCGGCTGTTCAATATTTTAAAGACAAATTCCTCAATATCCTAAACAACCTAGCTCCCTTAGGAAGACCCATTCTAACTCCAAGCACTTGCCATGGCTTACCAATGACACTAAGCAGCTCCTCAAACAAAGAGACAGAGTCTGGTCCCTACACCACAAGACCGAAAACCAAGACTCCCTTCTTACCTTCCATCAATTATGCAAACTTGCCAAAAAAAAATCAGGCACAACAAAAAGCTGTGCTATACAACAGTGCAACAGAAACACCAAAACAATCTCCAGAAATTTTGGGGAGCTATCAAACAACTACTAAAGCCTGGACAGATCACAACCCAGCTCCAGCCACAACAAATTCCACAGATAGCATTGCCTTACAATTTCATTCACACTTTATTAACTCTACAGTCTCCCTAGTAATAAAACAACAGTAAGACCCCCCCCCATCTATTCCTCATGAATTCGACAGAACTCTCAATGCCTTTTGCAATCAAACCAATTCAAAATAATACCATTAAAAAACATCTTTCCAAAATTAAGCCCTCCTGCCTTGCAGCTGACCAACTCCCCAATGAATTTCTAAAACTATCAGCAGATGCCATCTCCTACCCTATATCTTTCCTAATAACTAGTCCATTGCTGAGCAGTACATCCCCAAACTCTGGAAAGTCTCTTATATCATCCTCTTCACAAAGTAGGTACCTGTACTGAGTTCTCATACTACAGGCCAATTGCCCTGCTGCCTCCCATAGCAAGCTTCTAGAAAATGCATACACAGACAACTCCTAAACTATCTACTAAGCAATAATTTCTTCTCTGCATCTCAACATGGCTTCAGACTTAAACACAGTACAACCACTGTCCTTGTTAGTTTTACAAACTCAGTCAACCGGCTTAGCCAGCTTGTCTTGCCTCTTTCTTGATATGTCTAAGGCATTTGATACAGCATCCCACCGAAAGCTACTAAATGAGCTAGATTCCTTAAATCTAACCCAACCAGCCCTTGTCTGATTTCTCAGCTACTTACCTGACCACCAACAGGCAGTTAAGTGGAAAAATGAACTATCCACTCTATTACAGGTCTCAGTAGGAGTACCCCAAGGCTCAATTCTTGGTCCATTACTCTTCACCATATTCACCAACAGGCTCAGCACAGCAACCCAACATGCAACCATCATTCAATATGCAGATGACTCCTCCCTCATATGTTCAGCTCCCTCCATACCAGAAGTCCTACAAATAACCCAACAATCTTTCCAAGACATTGGAAAATACCTCTCAGACTCTCAACTTATATTCAGCCCAAATAAAAAAAAGTTTATGCTGTTCACTACTAGCAAAGTGTATGATAAATCTCCCCTTTCACCACCTGTCCAGCACACCAAATTCCTTGGAGTCACAATTGACAGCACCTAATCTAACTATCAAAAATGTCCACATTAAGCTAGGCTCACTATACTGAGTCAAGCCATACCTAACCAAGGCCACTAGACATTCCATAGCCAGGACATCTACTCGCTACCCTTTTGTATGCCTCACCGATATTCACTAATATCAGAAAATCAGATGTAAGCAAACTGGAGTCCTGCTATAACAAAATTGCAAGATTCTCTACTAACCTCACTTACAGATCACATCACTGCACAGCACTTCATAAAATAAATTGGATTGAACTACCCAACCTGCTAACTTTCATTCATTCCATCAACTGTTCAGCACTCAAGAGCTTAGTGCAGCCCTACTCAAACAGCAGGCCACTAAGATCCCCCAACAAACTACTACTCAAAGTAACTAAATCTAACAATTGTTATGGTAACTCTGTATTCTCCCACCAAATATCCAAGTCCTGGAATTCCATGACTCAGACAATACTAAGTTTTAGTAACACATCTAAATGTAAACTACTGCTTAAGGAACATCTAACCAAAAACTGGCTTTTCTCCTGCACCGATCCAGACCGATCATTCTGTCCTTCCTTGTTCTTACAACCAAAATATCTCCTCCCTTTCTAAATTTTAACATCCAAACTAACCCTTCTCTCATGGAATTCCAGTTTCTCTCTACCTATCTCAAGCTCTCTACTGCCCATAATTTTATCTACTTATCTCAAGCTTCCTACAGTTTCATCATATTCTCTCCTTCTTGTACTTCACCTCAATATTGCCTTAGCTATCACTGTTTTGAGCAAGTAACATTAGCATAGCAACAATCAGCCATATTCTTGTACATATACCATATATGTATGTCATAAATATTTACCACTAATACCATGATACTAATCTATTGATCAGTCATTTCACTATGATGGCACAAGCTATTTCATGCTAGTTTATTTGTTAGCTTTCTTTTTTTTTCCATTTTATATTTCTCTCTCAGTTTTATTGTTTATGTATAAACTATTTACTACCTATATTTACCAAAGTTATGTATTCTTGATTGTTATTGATTTCTTGCATTGTTTTTAATGTGTTTTTGTAATGGAGCTTCTCTCCTCAGGCCTCCACGGAAAAAGGGCGACTGGCCCAGTCAGACATCCCCAGTAAACAAATGTAAATAAAACAAATAAATAAATAACTCAACTGTTTAAAAAAACAGGAAATATTTTTTTCCTTATATCACTATCTCAGGAACTTGCCATTTTTGCCCAAACTGGTACATTCCTGCATAAACAGGTGCAGCTGGCAACTCTAAAATAAAACAGTAAAGACAAACTGGTACCATAAGTGAGACCCGTGACACCTCCATTTTAACCACCATTTCAACAGATGCAATAAAACGTATTAACATCCGCGCCACACCATACCCTGTATTATGAATGCCATTCTTAAACTAAATCTGAATAATTTAAACTCCGACCTTCCTATTTCAGAATAAACATCAGCTGGCAAGTACATAAGTTTTAAAAGGTAAACTGTTTAAACACATTATAACATTAAATGCATCATGTCATACTGTACCGTAATTATATGTTTTTCAAATGGTGAATATGGGGTTGTGCATGAGAAACAACAGACATGAAGGTCATGTTTAATTTGAAAAGTTCTCATGATTATGAATGACCTTGAGAACAGAGCACAACAGCCTATTTAATAGAGAAAGCCAAACAAAGCCATATGTGAGCTCATATTTTGTAATATCCTTTTTTGAATGAGTAAGCACAAATAGACAGTAAGATCCAATACCTTTAGTACACATTTCATGCCTTGCTATTCTGACTTTTTCAAGCAGTGCTTATTTCCACAGTCACATTTTCACTACCACAGTTACTTCACTAAATTTTATTTATTTTTATTTATACTTTGTTGACCATGTAAGTCCTGCTAGGCTAGCAGCCTGTTTTCAGGGGATAAATAACCAACCAGTGGATGAAGCGAACGAAAAATACCAAAACCAAACAAGCAGTTCGCTGTTCTCCACAGCAAACTGCTTGTTTTGTTTTCAGGGAATACCTGAGGTGGTGTTTATACTAATAGGGGAAATTTGATCAGGGCATCAGGAAACTTCACTTAGTTGTCACTATTGTGGGAAGGACCCATTTTGTAAGAGCACTTCCTGTTTTCATTCTAGGTGCAGAGGTGACCTAGAGAAACAGGGAAACACATGGTGAGAGAAGGAGATGATGAAGAGGTGAGAGAAGGGGTGGAGAAAGCAAATATTGAGACCATAGGATATGTGCAGGATTCTGAGGAGATGTTTCAAAGAAATCTGTTTGATGGAAATAAGTTAGCAACTCATGGATGTATAGTTACAACCCTCCAGTCGAGAGGATTGTTGGATGATTTACTTAAAGAAATGGTGATGCAGAGTGAGCCAGAAAATGAATGAGATATTTCCTGAAGGGATGTTATGGAGAAAATACAAACGGAGGTTGCAGAGATAATCCTGAAGAATAGTGGTGAGATGGAAAACAAAACATATGCAGAGAACTTAAAAGAAGGCACAAGGGGAGTAGCAGAAAAGAAGGCAGAAGAAATGAAAAACAGAAGTACATGGTAAGGATTCAAAGTAAAGAAGACAAAGAAATGGACAGTTATGAACTGTGGAACAATTTAATAACTCCTTTAGGTGTAAAAACATGCGGTAAGTGCATTTATTCTTATTAACAAAGAGACATTTTGTGACATTATATCTGAGATTTTTTTAAATGGAAACTTTTCATGGATAATATGAAAAAACGAAAGACTGTAATGCATGAAATCTTTGTGTTATAAAAGCATTTAACAGGGAAACAAGAAAATTCATATATAATTTCGAACAGCGGTAGAGACAGAGACTTTGAAAGGACATTTGAAAACTTTATGGAAAGAAGTACTGGACATTGCAGAAGTTTATGACAAAAGGAGCTTATGCAGTGGTGGCTGGGATTGTAATATTGTGGTAAAAATAGAAAGCAAAATATATATATATATATATATATATATATATATATATATATATATATATATATATATATATATATATATATATATGTATATATTGAGAGAGAGAGAGGCCTACTTTGGAAGCTCAAAGTTTCAAAACTTTGAACTTCGTAAGGTCGAGACCATAAGATCGACGTTTTGAAACTTTAAACACCTTAAATGGAGATTGCTGTACAGTGCAGAATGGGAAATTTACCATTCTCTTGTCTGTAGTGAGATCTCAGAGTTGGTGTGTTTAATTAGCAGGGGGTGTGGGGCTGCAGGGGGGCTTGCCCCCCTGCATAAATGTAAAAAAAAAAATGTTTGTTTTTATTTTTTTATTGAAGTTTTGAACTTTGAAAACTTCAGTGTTATGGTCTGATAATTATGGAGGGGAATACGGTGTTGTAAAATACTGGAGACAACCCAAAACCTTTTTTTTTTTGGAAAAGAATGACATTTGATAAGTAACTGTGACAAAAGAAAATGTCAATGAGAAATAGGATACAGTGCAAAAAATGTGAATTGAAATGTTATAAATGTAACAAAATTGGAAATTTATGGATGGATTTTAAAAATAAAAATAAGAGTAAGGAAAAGAAAAGAAAGAGAAGAAAATGAACAAAGATAAGAAATTTTAGAAGTAGTAGAAACAGAAGAAAATGTAGATGAGAAAAAAATTAATAAAAAGGTCACAGATGAAGGTTCTGAAATAAGTGTGAAGAAGATGTAAAATGGGAGGTAGTAAAAGAAAAAAAATATTGGTAAAAGTATAAAAGACTGAAATAGAAAATTTAAAGAGATAAATGCAAAGCAAAAAAAAAGGAAATATATGAAAAAGAATATATGCAGTAGATGACTGGGGTTGATATAATGATTAGGGTGTTTGATTTACAAACACAAAGTACAGTGTTTGATTCTCACCTTTGGGAGGGAAATTGGGTAGGCTTAAAATTGCATATTAAGAGAGCTAGCCTGGTAATTAGCTAAGAACTTATGAAATCATGAATCTACAGAAGAGGGAAAATGTAAATTGTACGTGCTTTCTGTAAATGTGATTAGTATTAAGAGAATAGTAAGAAGAGTAGGGATTTTGGAATGGTGTAGTACATGTGATGTAGATATAGTTGTAGGATTACTATCAAAATGTCACAAAACAATTGAATTCCCAGTCAGAAACACAAATAGAATGCGCAAATGAAAAATAAAGTCTGCTCACAACATTGACTCATATACTCGATAACTACAGAGCCGATGTTAATGTTGAACACAAAAACATACAGTGCAAAAATTACATCACATCTTCACACAGGGCAAGCCCCCTGCACCCTCATGTTGGGGGCTGCTCCCTCCACATTCCCTGGTAACTATATATTCCAACTAAGATCGCACTGCATCCACGCTGTCCCAGTCCACACTATACCTCAATCTCTAGCCCTTAGATTGACTTTATATCAGTGAATGCACAGTGGCATTCATTGATATGAACTACCAATGGTCGGCAACACAGCAATCAATCATCTGCCATCTGATATCCCATTTGCAGCATATCTGCACTTGGGATTTTAATAGCAAACCAAAATTATATTAGAAGACACACAATTTTCAACAAATGAAGAAAGATTGCAAACAAAGAAACTATGCGGAGGAAAGATAATCTGGAATTTGTGAAATGAGAGAAGCTCTGGAATAGTTGTATTCTATAGAAACAGAGTAAAGATACTAGATGTAACTTTAGCAAAAATGAGAAGATTAACCATTGTAGATTTAAAATATTATAACATTATATGCTTATATTAATTGTAAAGAAATGAAAAGCTCAATTTATCAGATTTTAGAGTATGTATTGATAAAACTGAATATTATAATAACAGAACACTTTGTGATTTAAGAGGAAAGCATAAAAAGAAAGAAAATGATATAAGAAAAATGTTAGAAGTTGTAAGATGTGATAATTTAAAAGTTTATGACAAAAAGGCATGAATTTACAAAAGGATTATGTATTGAACTGAAATAGATTATCTTATAGTATCAGAACATTTAGTTATAGGAGAAGGAGAGGTAGTTGAAACAGGATTTTCTGATCATCTTGCAATGTGGATAGAGATAAAGGAAAACAAGGAATATATAAAATAGGAAAAGGAATAAAAATGATAAATGAGAAAGCATTGAATGAAGAAGGAAAGACATCAGTAATACAGTTCTGGACAGATCATATTACTATGACAGCGTTTTGTAAAAATTGGTCTGAATGGTGGATGATATTTAAGGAAAAATATGTTTTTACAGTGGAAGTATGATGTAAAAAAAGTAGAAAAAGAAAAATATAAAAGAACATATAATGATGCATTGGAAGATTTAGAAACAGAATTATATGAAAGAAATAAAAAAATACAATAATTAATTTATAAGTAAAGGTATTTTTTTATAAGGAAAAAGAGAAGCATCGAGTTACTTAAACAAATTAGCAAAGGAAGATGGTAGTGTAATGAGAGAAATAAAACATGTAAAAGGAGAAATAGAAAGAACTCAAGATAAGATTATGAATACAATACAATATGTATGAGAAATGTTTAAAGAAAAAAGAAGGTAGTGAAAAAACATACAAAGTAAAAAAAAATAGCAAAAAAATAATAAAGAGCTGGAAAAGGAGATTTCTTTAAATGAGCTAGAAAAACTATTAAGACAAGTAGATATAGATTTGGCTGCAGGATCTGATGGGATAGGGTATGAAATATATAAAAATTAAGGGACTGGAAAATATTTTTCAAAGATTTTGAATAAATGGTTAAATGAAGGTTTTATGTACAAAGAATCATGTAGTAGAATAGTTAAATTCATGTGGAAGAAGGAAGATAGAAGACAATTAAAAACTGGACACTGATAGTATTGAACAATAATGATTATAAGATCTTTATGAAAATAATACAAAGATCTGAAAACAAAATGGAAGCTATTATGGATGATAGTATATATAGTGTAAAGAGGAACGGTTATCAAGGATTATTAATGATAGAGAAATTGTTGGTAATATAATGAATAAAAAAGAAGTGAAAATCATGCTAGGAGACCTTAATAAGGCATTTGATACCAGTGGGCATGAAATCTTATCGGTGATAATGAAAAAATATAAGTAAAAAGTTAGGAAATGATGTATGACAGATTATAGTAGTAATAATAAAGTAAAATACTTGTAAATGGCTGGTTAAACCAAGAGGTACATAAGAAGAGTGGTGAAATACAGGGATGTCCAATGTGTTGTATACTCTTTGCTTTAGTTATGATTATGATAGTATGTGAAATAAATCACAAAATGAAGGAGGCAGGGTATATAACACCTGAAGGGTTAAGAATTCCAGTTCTGTTAACATATGCAGATGACATTATAATAATTGCAAAAACAGAATTTGAATAAAAGAAGAAATTATTTGTATAAATAAATATGTAGAGGTGATAGGGGTAGCTGTAAATAAAGACAAAAGTAAAGGTTTAGGTGCTGTAGTAAAGATGGGGGATATTTATTTTACAATGAATGAAATTTCTGTGTTAGGTATAACATTTGGGAATAAAGATATAAGTAGAATCCAGTGGGAAAAAAAACAATCAAAGCAATAAAAATCAATAAAAGAAATAAAACAAACCTGTCTGTTCTGGAGAAAATATAAATTATGATTCAGAAAAAAAGCTTCTTTGATAAATTCAGAAGTGATGAAAAAATAGCATACTTAGGAAGTATATTTATGTTGCCAACAGAATTTGAAAAGGAATTATTGGAGACAATTGTTTTAATTTATATAGGGTTCTAGATTAAACCCAGCAAAAAGAGGAGATTTGTATGTAATTAAAGAGAAAGGAGGTTTAGGGTGAATTAACTCAGTGGTATATGCTGCTTCATTAAATTTGCACAAATTGTTAATGTGGATAAAGGGCAAAGATGAGTGAGTAGTTGTAAAACTGTATAAATATAAGTATGATAAATTTGGGGGTATGGTAAAAAAGAGAAAAAGACTGTATAAATGAAGAAA
Organism: Protopterus annectens; assembly: GCF_019279795.1. Lineage (NCBI taxonomy): Eukaryota > Metazoa > Chordata > Ceratodontiformes > Protopteridae > Protopterus > Protopterus annectens. The sequence continues at coordinate 1,986,603,584 of NC_056729.1, read as the reverse complement.
TAAAATGTTATAAGAAAATATTTTGTGGAAAATAAAAATTGCTGATAAAAAAGACAGAAAAGTATGGTAGAAGAATGTAATGATAAAACATTACTATGTAAAATCATGTGAAAATCTAACAGATGAAAAAAATTAAAGCCATAAAATAAGAAGCAAATGGTGTAATCAGAAAGTAGAATATTGAGATTTTTTTGTGGCGACTGGTAATACATATATTTCCAGTAAAAGGAAATGTGCCATACAAGAAGAAAAGTGAGAGAATATGTTTGCATTGTCAAGAAGATGAAACTACAGAACATGTGTTTTTGAAATGTAAAGTAGTGAAAAAGTAATGGAGGAAACCATGTAAAGAATTTTTTTTGAAAATATAAAAGAAGTGAATAAAATAAACATGAATATGATTAAATATGGATACTATAAGAATAAAAGTAAAGAATATGTTAAAATAGCTAAAAACTTAATTTAAGTTATATGGATCATATGAAATGAAAGAATAAATGAAATTATGTTTAATGATAAATGGATTTTAGCGACAATTTTAAGTAAAATCAGATTGTGGTTATGGAAAAAAGAGTGGGGGTCTAATAGATGATTTTAAAGAAATTATGAATATGTGTAAATAAATATATATATATATATATATATATATATATATTTGTAAATTTGTTGTAAATAAGAGTTTATTGTATATAAATAAAGGACCCCTACTTGTTTAGATAGGTGCCATGGGATTCTTTATATTCATCTGAGCTACCACCAACTCAAGCAGGTGGGGCATCAATTTAATGTCTCATTTGAAGGATAGCACACTCAGAAGTGCAGCACTCCCCTTATGCTGCACTGCAGTGTAAGTAATCAATCTACTTGTTGTGGGAATAGAACCCACAGCCTTTCTACTTGTTGTGGGAATAGAACCCACAGCCTGCTTTACCAAAGTTAGTGCTACCTGTTGCAACACTGACACTGTTAAATGCCACAATTGCGTAGAGACAATCTATACTGCACTACTTTATGGGCACTCATTCTGCAGCACAAACATCAATGTCTCATCTAAAACAATACCAATGCCAGATGCACAAGAGAGTTATGCACATTACAGCTTTATGCTATGATTAATATAGAAACCATATAGTTAGGTATGTATTTGTTTCCCACAGAATATTTTTCCTGAATTCTGTTTTGTTTTCTGTACCTGCATCTGTACTGTTCAAATTATTGCATGGTAAGACATATTTAGAAGCCGCTAACTTGGTATCTTCTGCAGGTATTAATATTATTTATCTTCAGCAGCATGCCTGCATGGTATTTTTTATGAATGTATGCATGCAAAGGGCAATAATTCAAAGTAAGGTATTTCTAGTAGCCTTATAAGTAAAGTATAATGAGATGATAACGTCAGTTATAAAGTGATAATTAACTAGTCAAGTGTTTTAAAGAAACAGTTAATCTGTGGGTGGCAATGTTTATGGAAATTAATTAATTAAATTAATTTTATTCCTCTGTGATCCAATTTTCTTTCCTGGTGAAATAACAAAACATAACTCTTAAATTCCTATGTCTGTAGAGAAAGTTACTCTTTGTAATAACATATGACATTGTAAAGTTTGTTGTGGAGCTCTTCATCACTCGCCTCCACTGAAAAGCTTTTTTTATTTTGCCTAATCAGACTTTCCCGGTCAACAGATGGAAATAAGTGAATAAGTAAATAAACGCATAGATCAGCATCCTCGCTTTTCATTTCTGATAGATCTTCATTTGACCTGATACTGCCATGAAATAAAGCAGTACATGAAATGGAAAATAAAATTCCTAATAAATATCAGATAAAGTTCTATCACTTTTTACTTAAAGTAAAAGAAAAACATGACACTGTACTTTGAATTATATTACTGCAGCACATTGAAAGCAAACACCCCCACAACCACAAGACAGCTGCAGTAGTTTATAAAACTTCACCAAATAACATCAGTCTCTGAAGCTGCCAAAATAAGGACCAGACAGATTCCAAATGTGTCTCTGTAGAAATGTAATGATAAATAAAGTAACTGGATGAATTAACAAGCTGCCCTATGATTGCATGCATCTAAAGCTACATCATGCAGTTACACCTAGAAGTAATGCTGAAGATAAATAAAAACGCAATTCCTGCATACACCGTAGCTGCAGATGGTCCCTGGTATTGTGTCAGAAAAAATGACAATTTGTCCATTTACTTATAACCCAAAGTCTTCAGGCATACTCAGTGTCTGCTCAACTGAATACATACTTTTCTTACCAGCTCTAAACTGTGGCTTACAGAAAATATAATATGTTGAAAAACTCATTTACTAACACCTACAACAGAGACCCACATTTGATTACTTTACAGATAGGCTTACTTGTCACTAAAACAGCTTTCTTATTGCTCCAGTAGACAGCAGCTGAAAATAATGCATAATTTATTCCTTGTGTAATAGAGCAGCATTTCACACAAATACATGTTAACTGCATGCAAAGAATGAAGGAAGAAAGTATATGCTTGTTGCGGAGACAAGAACATATGCTGTAAACACAAAAGTGCCGTTTTTGATACACTCCGAAACTATATTATATGGAAATCTAAGTTCTTATTATCATAATAATTAACATAGCAAATTATGTCACAGTCAGTCATATATTCATTCATTTTACTGGCTCCTGTCATGTGTAACACAATTAGAAAAACAAGATCACTAATATGGCCCCAATTTCAAAAGGCTAAGAGCAGCTGTTTTTGAATCTGGTCCCCGTTAACAAGCCTGTTTATAGGTAGACCTTACACTGAAGTAAGTCACTTACACTGAGAGCAAGTCTTTTGGAATCAGGGCAGACTTACACTGAGAGCAAATCTTTTGGAATCCGGTCGTATATTTAAATAAAAAGCGTAAAGCACACTAACCATTATAGAATTTCGATAATATATGGTTAGGATCTGGGCAATGCTATGATATACTCACACTCTCCTGTGGCTGGTCATTTGGGTTTAACCTAAATGATGACACCCCAATAGTCATAAGTACATCACAGTATAGCAGCAAGTAAAAGTACTGAACAATCAAATACTAATAGGGATTTGACACCGCTGTGATATTTTACGACTTAATAGTAGATGCAGTCAGGTGGTGGAACAAAATATTAAAAATAATTGGATTACTTTGAAGGCTTTGCTAGATTTAAATCAATGGGTATGTGATAAACCAATATTTACTTATGAAAACTGTAAAAACCTTAAAAAGCGTTTATGTTACAAAGATTCTTCTATGAATAGGAAAAACGGTGCTAGCTTTAATAAGAAAAGCACCTTTCCATATTTTCATTGTTCTTGTTGCAATGATATATGTACTTCCAATGAATTTACTCACCACACAACATGTAAAAGATTCATCTTTAAGTGTTCTGCTACATGTAATACATATTTAATTATTTATTTGGCTATGTGTAAGAGCTGTTCAGCCTTTTATATAGGGAAATCCACTAGGAAGTTGAAAGATAGAATTGTAGAGCATAAATCGGACATAGGTAGAGAGGTTATGACTAATGCTCTGGCCAAACACGTAAATGATAATGATACTACACATATTTTTGGTTTCAGGGCAACTGAAGTGTTACAAAATAATATGAGGAGGGGTGACATAAACAATAAACTTGAAACAAAAGAATATGATTGCATTGTTCATATGCAGGGTAATTCATATCCTGGTCTTAATAAGTAGGCTACTATTAAACCTATTTTTGAAATACAAACAGCAGTTCTTAAAAGTATAAGTATATATATGTATATATATATATATATATATATATATATGTGTGTGTGTGTGTGTGTGTGTGTGTGTGTATGTTTTACAGAATGTTTTTTACAGCTGTGTGTTAAATAATCTGTTTTTAGCCTTCTTTAAGAAGTAATTCATTGTTAATAGAGTTTGTTAATTATTTCTTGTGATTGGCTAGGTTGTGTCATGTGTTTTTAAGATTTAGTATAAGTATTGTGATTTCATACTTGTTATATATTCACACTGATGAAGGAGTAAATCCGAAAGCTCTGTGAGTGATTAAATATTTGATTTTCAGCATTGTGACGTATTGTTTTTCACTTTATTGTTTTTCATTACATCATAGTATAGCCCATCCCCAAATTATATCTTATTGATGGTATAACTTTCAAGGCTTCACTGTACTTAATAAAAACAATATTCATTTTCCTCTTTTTATAATGTTTGTGCTATATTAAATTGAACAAAATGATTCATCACATAGAAAAAAGTACAATATGTCAGAAACTGATGTAAACAAAGACTGAGATTTAAATGAGTCTACTACGTGTTCCAAAAACACTTCCTCCCTGCCACATGCTCGTCTTAGCAAGTGCTCTAAGTCCCACTAACCCATCTCTCGTAATGTTAACTATCCCTGCTAGAACTCTTATCCTAACCTTGAAAACCCCCACCCAGTGCCTAACCCTAAAGTTGCCTAACCCTCCCTAAGCCTAAAGTCCCCCTCATTAAAGTCCTGATTGCTCCCTAAACCTAAAAATCCCCATTTCCCTCCCATTCTAGATTGCAACTAAACCTAAAACTCCCCTTCCCCCTCCTATTCTAGATCTCCCTCTAACTTACCTAGTCCACTGCAAGTACTTGCTTATGTCTATCAACTAAGACACCATCAGATGGTGCTATAGCTGCCTTGCTGAACTCCCGTTTGAGAATGAGCAACTGGTCAGACAAGTTTACAGCCATTCAAGTCCCTGGCTGTGTGTTCCTGGAATTCGAGCAGCTCTAGAACACCTGATTAATACTGTAAGGTATCACACCTTTTATTCTTTAATATTTAATGCAATTTCTGATAACTATTTCTAGCTTTATCTCATGTTTTGATTAAATGTAAACATTACTTTAATGTTAGTCATTATCTTTCTAACATTACACATAAAAATGAGGATGCAAACATTGCAGGTACATTTCAGTCTTTATCTTCTCAAAGGTCATTATATTGTTCATAAAGAGTAGGCAATCTACTATGCTATTTTATACTTTTCCAATGAATAGAAAAAGAAATTCAGAAACAAGAACATTCTACTACCACCCTATTGTTACAAGGTTACTATTACATAGTACTTTATCGTGAAATAAAACTGTGGGCTATAGCTACAGTACCTCCTGAAGAGGGGCTGGTAAATGGGCCTTAGTAAGTGGTATTTGGCCTTTTTCATCTACACAATTGTTCTGTCTTACACCAATAAGTTCTCCATCCCTCAGAACAGTCAGAAATAGCTGTGATTATGGAAAACTGGCATGCTTCTGTAGATAATAGACATATGTATACAGTTAAAGCACAAAACCCTTCTGCTTTCAGAATTTACTTTAGTCTTCTGCAGCTTTTGCCTTGTTTTTGGCCAGTTTATTTCCCCTTCTAGACTCTGCTCAAACAGTGCACCCATATCATTGTCAAGCAGGACATGCCCTTAGATCTTACTACAGTTATCTACTGGTCAGCCATGCCTTAGAGCACTTGCAAGTGGAGGTTGCTTCTTCAGGTGGGGAAGAATCTAGAACAAGGATCTTATCTGGACCAGAGAGTACCAGTGGACTTTCCTGGCCCTGTTTGTGTAGGTGAGCAGTTTGTCCAAGCTCCACTTCAGTATGTAAGGATACACTATCAGAGGAGGAAGAGTGAGGCTTAAGGGAAGGTGGGAATTAAGCAATTTATGTAATGATGGGCAAAATGTCAGTTGTTTTAAAGAAAGAAAACATATATGGAATCTGTATTCTGCTTTTCAGTCAGTGAAGACCAGGCAGTGTGAAATTAACACATAATTTATTTCAGGGGTGTAACCAAAGCATAATGCTGCATAAAAAAAGATTTTTATAAAGAAAGAAAACATTTAGGGAATCTGTGTTCTGCTTTTCAGTCAATGAAGAATAGGCAGTGACAAATTAACACATAATTTGGCACACAATGTTATATATCAAACAACCTGATGACTGCCCAGCACTCAACTCACCCATCCAAGCCTACATACCCACCAGAACACTCTGTTCGGAATACAAGCAACTAGTAACCCTACACAGACCAAACAAAAAATCAGGACAGTGTCTCTTTACTCCTACACTGTAGCAAATCTCTGGAATGCCCTACCAACCAGCATCAGAGCAATTGCAAACCACAAGACTTTCAAACTCGCACTAGAAAACCACCTTCGAGGTACAAGCATATGCCCCTGTTTAAAAACAATTTAGCAGTCCCTGTTCCAATCGACCTAGCTACCCCCTTTCTGCCTCCCTCCCTACCTTCCACCCCTTTAACTCTCTATACCTAGCTATCCCCTTCCTACCCTCTTCCCACCCCCCTCCCTACCTTCCACTCCTTTAACTGTCTGTACCTCCTCCTTCCACCCCCTTTCCCCCTTTTTCTTTTGTCCTACTTTACCCTACCTTCCTTTCATTCCCTCTCCCCCCTCAAAAGGCATAGCGGCCTGATTCTTTGAGCCCTAACCACAAAAATTAAGCTCCCCCATTTCCTCACTTCAAATTAGATGGAAGTCTTACTAATGTACTTCACCTAACTTTTACTTTCTCTCAAACTCTTTTCCAGTGGTCTACCTGCACTCAGCCTAATAACCCTTGTAGAACTCCTTTTAAAGTATATAATCTTTCAGCATAATGTATACAATCAGCCTACCAAAAAGGATTTGAATAAGATTTACTGTATTAAACTGTTTTCTCTGTATTTCTTGACTACACAAATTAAGAATTGTTTGTAACTATGTAAGCTGAACTTCCACTTGGAAATGTAATGATCACTATATTTTATTTAGTCAAATGTTTTAACTTTGTGGAGCATATCATTGTAATTTATTTTGTCAAATGTTTTTTTTTTACTTTGTGGAGTTTTTCTTCCCAGTCGGACTTTCCCGGTCAACAAATGTCAAATAAATAAATAAATAAATAAATATGCTATTTATTTATTTCAAGGATGTAACCAAAACATGCTGCTGTTAAAAAAGATAGTCTTCTGACCACACTTTCTTTACCACAATATGTCTTCAAACCTTAACCCTAGCCCTCCTAGATTAGACATATTGTAGAAGCAAAGTGCATACTCAGACCTTTCCTTCTCCCACATCACACACTGTCATGTGAGCTGCAATCATTTTTATCACCTATATGCAGGAGACTGAGCTGTATATCTAACCATTCAGAATTTTCAGGCAGATGATCTGTAGCAACAGGAAGGAAGGAAGAACTTAGAGGAAAGAAAAGTACTTGCACAGATAAAACCGTTACAGGCTACAAATAACAAATGAAAATACTTAATGCAACAGATCAGGGAAAAGCATTATCTAGATGAAAAAAAAAACATTTGGCTGCCTGGAACAGAAAGTGATGGAGGAAGGAAAAAAGATAAAAAAAACAGTCTTGAAAGGTATAAAAAAGAAACATTGAATATAGGAAAGAAAAGGAGATCAGATAATGGTGCGGCATTTATGCAGAGAAGAAAGCCAAACTAATCATTATAAAGAATGCATCTCCAAAGATATTTGAAATGGACCTGCCCCAAAAATACTAGATCTAAGGATTTAAACTTTGCCTGTGAATCGAATAGGATATGTTGGTGGGACAGGTACATATCTCAGAGAATCCTCAATCTCTGAAATAGGCTTCCCATCCATGTGGAATAGGGCCCTTCCCTAACTCATTGCAAATGTAACCTGGACCTGTAGATGGGAAACGGGAAATTCACCCCTGGTCTGACAACTAGACAACTATGCTCTGACGGACAGAGGCAGCTGTTAAATCATGCCCTAACTAACCTACACCCCTTAAAATAACCTCTAAGGCACAATAACACATGGGCTACATTTGGGTTGCATGGATAGGCTTATACAGGCCCTAGTGGTCATTAGCCTTGTATACAGCTATGAACCTGTAAGAGAAATACAGGAAAGACACATGATAAATTTCACAATACAAAAGATAAGATCACAAAGGGGGAATGTGAAAAAGAAGATTAGCTAGGTAGAATGCATATAGAAACTGAAGTGATAGACCATCTGTGATATGAAGGATTTAGTGTGGAAACTCTTGACATAAGCAATATCATAACATGATAGTCCAGTTAGTCCCACACAGAGAAACAGCAGATGGAGAAGGATACATGTGAAGAAGGTATGCCACAGGCTGATGTTCTGGAGCCTTCTGTGCGAGACTCACACAGAAGTACAATGAGAATTAAACAGCAAGGGAATGACCAGGAAACAGTGGAAAGGCTGACACAGGTAATATAACACGATCGGCCAATGAGGCCACAAATGGAACAAGAAGCAGCCGATGAAGACATGTCACACAGAGCTGTTATGGAATCTTCTAGAGAAGACTCACATGAAAGTCCAAATAGAATTGCAAGGAAATGAGAAGGGAATAGAGAGTAAAGAATACATTCTCAGCCCAAAAGAATATGATCTATTGGAAGACCTGCTAGATTTAAAAGAGTTGGATAGACATATTTAAGCCAGAAAAGAGAAGTTGATTACAGAAAGTAAATAAGACCCAAATGTTAGAATACTGGTAAAACAGATGAACAAAGTAACTGACTATTAAGAAAAAGTCATGTGATATACCAGAGATAAATAGGATATATCACTACGCAGCTAAACTAATAACAGATAAAGTGTTACCACAAAAATGTAGAGTAATAAAGGAAAGGAAGGGATTAACTAGTGAAAACTATAAAGCAACTAAGGAGGCAAAGTGTCACTGTTATAAGACTATAGGAAGGGAACAGATCATCAAACATTCTTTGAAGCATAGAGGTGGCAAAAGCAGCAAACAGACCACAATTTATGATACATGAGCTCCAATAATAAACTGAAAACATCAGCAGAAGCAGAAAAATGTAGAAGGTATGAGAAAAATAAAAAAAAGGAAAAGTACAAAATAAGCAACTCATTTATATCACCAAAAAAGTTTGACAGAGAATTTGGAAAACACCAAAAAAGAATAAATAGGTACATTATGGAGAAGCATTTATAAAAACCATGTTGGACATGCCAAAGATGTTGAATAAGGATATGAAATAAAATAAAATAGCCAGAAAAAATAAGACAAAGTTAAGAAAAATTCCTAACTGGAAGAACCCAAGTTCAGATGCAGTACCTATTATCCGGCTAATGGTATTAACATCTTTACACAAAAGATTTATCCCTGAGTAAAAAATTATTTATATGCATGTGCCGGAGACAAGAAAACTTGGTTAACAACAGGAAAAGTGATACTCCTCCTCAAGAGTGAACTTGCAAAAGAGATGTACCTATCAAGGATATCCATTCAGAATTTTTATTATTTATAGGTAGCATTATAATTTAAATACCTGTGAATATGGTTGGGTAAAATGGCCTAGAAATCTGCCAAAATTTCATGAGTCCATACAGAGAAGATAGATGAGATGATTAGAAAGTGGAATTTGATTCCCTCAGACCTTGACCAGAGAATACAAGCTATAGAGTCATTAGTGTAGGTCTCCCAGCAAGCGTTTCTGAGAAAGATTGAGGACGTTTATGGTGACATTTATCTGGAAGGGGAGCCACATGAGGGTGTTATGGTAGAGAATGATATAATCAGGGGATAAAGGTAGCCTGGCAATCCCTAGTTTGATGGAATACCATCAATAATCTCAGTTAAAAACGGTTTATCTTCTGCAGAACAATGATTATAATGCAAAGTGGAAAATTCTCCTGATAAGTCAGGAGAATTTGTGATTTGATTAAAAGAGGGTAAAGGTATGATAATACTTATTCCAAAAATATGAAATGTGGGGTATTTTTCAGATTTCAGAAGTGAGTGTAATAACTATTCAAAAGTAAAGAATATGTGGATTGGAAATTTGAGATTATGCCCATAAGGGTGATGAAGACTCCTCTCAATATAAATATGGGAAGGGAAGGAAGATGTAATATGGATACAAAGAAGTTTAACTTCTGGGAATAATTAGATGAAACTGGAAAGAGAATGTCTTGGGAGAGTCAGAGATAAGTTTAGAATACATGGCAAGAACTTATTGGCATATAGGACCAGCTATGAGATCTATTGGAAGTGCACTCAAGAGTTGAAAAACAGGTTTTGTAAAACCTGAGTTGGTGTAGATAGTGAAAGAGGCATGCACAGGGATTGCAGGTAAAAGAGGGTTAGTGAGTAATATATATATATATATAGGACGTCAGTGATAGATGGAACATTAAATGGAATCAGAGATTGATATGGCAGGGATGGACAGACATAAAGATGACAAAAGAAGGGTGGCAAGAAATATGTAAGATGATTAAAATAGCTACAAAATCCTGAAAATTTAACATTTTTAGATGGAAGTGTTTTTCACAAGTACTTTTATACACCAGATGGACTGAACGACATTTTCCCAGAGGTTAGTCCCAACTGCTGGAGGTGTGAAAAAAATATTAAAGGAGTTTGGGAGCACACTTTTTGGGAGTGTCCTAGATTGTGGGCTTACAAAAAAGATTTATCAAACCTAATTAAATTGATATTAGATGGCAATTGGTTTTGGATAAAACCCCTTTCTGTCTGAATTGGATAGAGAAGGTAAATGTCATAGAACATAAAAAGGCATTAGCATGCCTGATGCTATTGGTAGCAAAGAAAGGAATTACTAGGAGATGTAAGTCAGCTAGCCTGCCTAGTTTAGAGGAAGTAATACCAATGAATGTTGACAAGTGTAGAGGAACACATAAGGGAGGCCTTGAACATATCACCAAGTAAATTACATAATAAAAATGCAATTATTGGGGGGGGTTAAAATAAATGGAAGGTCCTAGTATATACAGTTCATCAGAAGGGACCCACAGTTTTTGCACTATCTTGCCAGCCCCTGCAACAGGTAATACATTTAACTTATGTTTGATTTGAAGAGGAATATTTGGTACTAATCCAACATGGTGGACTCCAGTTTCAGGTTTTGCCTAGGGTTAAAGACAGGAAAGTAATTTGTACATTGATTAAATGTTAATGATGGACAACAGCCTAAGCTTGATGAACTGTATATTTAAGGATTTGCAAGTGAAGATTGTCAATAAAATAATAAAGTGGTTGTTTAAAAAAGAGCAAACCTACAAGCCATCCTAAGAACTATTGCCAAAACTTGCCTTCAAGCAATATGAAAATTATTTACTGGAATTTATGCAGCCAGAGCTTATAGCTATATAAAAATGAACTGATAGCAATAGAACAAAAATGTAATAAGAAAAAGTAATATAGAACAAAGGATGATCTACTGTTAACAAAGCCGTAACAGAGAAATGTAAAATGGAGAAGAATCTAACTATGGCATGCATAGTTTACAAGAAAGCATCTGACAATATCCCATACCCATGGTTAAAGACATGGTCACAGATGTATAAGATAGCACCTACACTGGTCAATTACACTGCAAGGACTATGAAACAATGGGATTGAATCTAAGCTATGACAAAGAACAAATTATTATCTCAGGGATAGAAATTCAAAGAGGGAGATTCCAGGGTGATTCTTTGTTGCTGCTGCTGTTCTGTCTTACTTTTAACCTCTTAACCCATTAAGCTGTTTACTCAATAGATTAGGCTGTGGTTATAGTTTAACTCATATTGTCAGATGCATTACCAGGCTATAACTCATACCACACTTTTCAGCCAGCTAAGCTGGACCAGAACACCAAAGGCGGAGGTTTGTTCATATTCATTAAGGATATCCACACCTCCAGGCTAGTTGCTCAGCATAATGCAGCTGAGGTTATCCACACCTCCAGGCTAGTTGCTCAGCATAATGCAGCCGAGGTTATCCAAGTGCAACTAACTCTGGGCAAGACTGCAATCCAAATTGTAGCCTGCTACAGATCCACCACCATGCCCCAGGATTCCCACTCCTCTTTTCTTGGTATACTGGAAAATATTAGGGTTCAACCAAACACCCTAATATTGGACCATTTCAACTACCCCACTATTAACTGGGAAACCTCATGTACCAACTCCTTTGCTCAGTGCTTTCTGGAATTCATAAATTCCAAAGCCTTGGATCAACTTATCTACACCCCCACCAGGGACAACAATATCCTAGACCTAGTCATTACCAACATGAGTGACCGGTGTTCCACACCTGAACTCAACTCTTTGTTGGTCAGATCCAACCATAAGCAAATCACCCTAGATATCCACATCCCACCCCCACCCCCTATTAAGGAAACTATGGTAAAAAAATTCTCCAAAGCCAACTTCCTGCTTCTTAAGACAGAAGTGGCAAACTTCATGACACTCATGCAGATGGACAATACAGTTACAACTGCTGAATCCTACACAAATACACTCTATAAGCACTTACATGAGTGCATGGATCGTGCTATCCCAAACAGAACCAAGACGCTATCCTCCAAAAAAAGGAAGCCAATCTGGTAGTCCCATGCCATAAACAAACTCTACAACAGAAGGAAGAAATTGTTGCAAAAGGGAATAAAATACCATGAGCTCCCTGGTCAGCCTCAGCAAGAAGCTGAGACCCCTTATAAGATCCTCCAAAGCTAGCTATGAAAACAAGATTGCCACTGATTCTAAGGACAACCACAAAGCATTCTATAGCTATGTCAAGAATCTTAATGGCAACACCCAGATCTGCTCTGAGTTATAGCACAATGGCACAAAAATTACAGAACCTACTAATATTGCCAACATCCTGGCAGATAGGTTCAGCGCTAACTTTACCCCCCTCTCACCCACTAAAGGGCCCATATCTATACAGGAAGAATGCAGAGTCCCTGTAATCACAACTTCAAAGATAAAAGCAGCACTCTTTAAAGCCAAAAACACAGCATCCATGGGACCGGACAACATCCCAGGCTACGTTTTACATGAACTTCAGAATGAACTGGCTCCCCATCTAAGCACCATGTTCAATCATAGCCTCACATCAGGCTTTGTGCCCACTGAATGGTGCACAGCAACAGTTATCCCACTCCACAAAGGGGGAGCCACCAGTGATCCTGGGAACTATCACCCTATTAGCCTGACGAGCCTGGTCTGCAAGGCCATGGAATGTATCATCATGGAATTCATAAACAAAGACATTGGTAGCCTCCAAACTCTGGACCCCACCCAGTTCAGGTTTTTGAAAGGCAGATCATGCCTCCTGAACCTGTTCAACTTCTTTGAGGCAGTCACCAAAGCCGTAGATGAGGGTAAGGTGGTTCACGCAGCCTATCTTTACCTTGCCAAGGCTTTTGACACCATTCCCCATTCTGGAATTATAGCTAAACTCAATAAACTAGGTATAAATCCCTATGTCACAACATGGGTTGCCAACTGGCTCACTGACAAAACCCACACTGTAAAAGTTGCAGACTCCAAATCTGACTTCAAACCAGTGACAAGTGGAGTATCACAGGGATCAGTCCTGGGACCTCTCCTGTTTGGTATCTACTTCTCTGAAGTACATACTAGCACAGAAAGCCGCTGGCTAACAAAGTTCACAAATGATTGCAAACTAGGAGCTATAGTCGAGCCCCCAAATGATGTGGACATCCTACAGAAGGGCCTCACTGAGACAGATGCCTGGTGTCAGAGCCATGGCCTTAAGCTCAATGCCAAAAAGTGCATTGTTATCCTCTTTGGCAAAAACTCTGTACCCATGAACTACCACATAGGTGGCAGTCTTCTTAACACCGAATGTGTGATAAGAGACCTTGGGACCCAGGTGGACAGTAGTCTCTCCTTTGATAAACATATTGCCACAGTAGTCAGGAAATCGTTCTACATGGCACACCTCATCACAAAAGGGTTCTCATCCAGGAAAAAAGAGGTCATTGTTCCCCTCTACTCGACACTCATTAGACCCATTGTAGAGTATAATGCCCCTTTTGGAATGTACCTCACAGGACATCTGCAGCAGCTGGAAAGGCCACAGTAGTACCTGACAAAGAGGATTACTGGCCTCAAACAGATGCCCTACACTGATTGTCTCAAAAAACTCCAGCTTTACTCTGTAGCATATCGCCTACTCCGAGGTGATCTCTGCCTAACATATAAAAATATGTCAAACACAGAGCTGTTGGACATGCTACACCTAAAGAAATCCCCAATCCCTCCAAGCTACATGCTCTAGGGACCTAAACCTTGTCACCACAATAAGCAGGACTTGCTGGAGGGATAGATTCCTGTCCCCGAGACTTCCCATACTCTGGAACAAGCTACCCATCTATGTCACGCAAAGTTCCTCATTAACACTTTTCAAGAAAAATCTTGATGAGTGGATGGGAAATAGGAAATACACCCCGGGGATCACTTCTGTGGCTCTGCTCGACAGGGGCACAGGAAATTAACTTTCTTGGGTTGGCGTAAGCCAGGTAACTTTGTTGGCTAGGCTTGCTTAAGCTCTTGGGCCGATAGCCTAGTATCTACCTATGAACCTATGAACCTATGAACTCCCAGCAACCAGTCTTGTTCGAAAACAACTCATCTACCATTTGTGCATGATTTAAAATTGCTTAATTTGCCAGTTAATCAGATAGGCATCTAAAAGAACAAATGGCTAAAATGTTCCTATATCATATACAAATGATATTTTGCACTGATAAATGTGCAAAAGCAAAATTTATGAAAGGCGAGTTGCAGCACCAAGAAAATATCAACATGGAACATAAATGTGATATAAAGGAATATGAGCAGGAAACCATGATAAACGTGCAAAAGTAAAATTTATGAAAGGAAAGTTGCCAACTGGCTCACTGACAGAACCCACACTGTGAAAGTAGCAGACTCCAAATCCAACTTCAGACCAGTGACAAGTGGAGTACCACAGGGTTCAGTCCTGGGACCTCTCCTGCTTGGTATCTACTTCTCAGACGTACAGACTAACACAGAAGGTCTTTGGCTAATGAAGTTCGCAGATGACTGCAAACTAGGAGCCATAATTGAAACTCCTAATGATGTGGACATCCTACAAAAGGGCCTCACTGAGACAGATGTCTAGTGTCAAAGCCATGGCCTCAAGCTCAATGCCAAAAAGTGCATTGTCATCCCCTTTGGTAAAAACTCTGTACCCATGAGCTACCATATAGGTGGTAGTCTACTTAACACTGAAAGTTTGATAGGAGACGTTGGGACACAGGTGGACAGTAGTCTCTCCTTTGATAATCACATCGCCACAGTAGTCAGGAAATCCTTCTATGAGGCATACCTCATCACAAAGGTTTCTCATCCAGGAAAAAAGAGGTCATTGTTCCCCTCTACTCATCACTCATTAGACCCATTATAGAGTATAATGCCCCTTTTGGTATGTACCTCACAAGACATCTACAACAACTGGAAAGGCCACAGAAATACCTCACAAAGTGGATTACCAGCCTCAAACAGATGCCCTACGCAGACCGTCTCAAAAAACTCCAGCTTTACTCCTACGCATATCGCCTAGTCAGAGGCGATCTCTGCCTAACATACAAAGCTATGTCAAACCCAGAGCTGTTGGACATGCTCCACTTAAAGAAATCCCAGTCCCTCCAAGCTACATGCTCTAGGGACCTAAACCTTGTCACCACAATAAACAGAACATGCTGGAGGGATAGATTCCTGTCCCTCAGACTTCCCATACTCTGGAACAAACTACCTATTTATATCAAACAAAGCTCCTCATTAGCACTCTTCAAGAAAAATCTTGATGATTGGATAGGAAATAGGAAATTCTCCCTGGGGATCATCTCTGTGGCTCTGCTCAACAGGGGCACTGGAAAATAATTTTCTTGGGTGGCAAAAGCCAGGGTACCTTTTTGTCTAGGCTTGTATAGGCCCTAGGGCCGATTAGTTAGTACCTACCTATGAACCTATGAACCTATGAAAACCAGATATAGTGGCCCTTAATCATAACCTAATCAAATGCCTAGTAGAAAACTGTGTCATTATTTCAACAGATGTACCATTATAACTAAAAAGGGTCTATATTAGAACGTCAAAGTTTCAAAACTTTGAATGTTCTAATATCGACCCCTATTCAGAGAAAACTGAAAATATCGAACATACAGAACAGTACATTTTTTCCTAGGGAAAATTTGCTGTTCCAAAACACATACACACAACACAAGCACACCAAACAAACAGCAATCCACACACATACACCTAAAATCTTATACCTAACCCTACACTAAACTATACATACACCACTAACTATCCATTTACCTTAACCCAAACCCTAACATCTGTCACTATCGCACACTCACCTCACCCGTGTCCTAACCCTAACTCACCTATCCCACCCTAACACTCACATCCACACAATCGCACACTTACCTGACCCATGCCCTAACCCTAACTCACCTAACCCGCCCTAACCCTCACATCCACACAATTGCACACATACCTAACCCACGCCCTAACCCTAACCCTAACTCACCTAACCCGCCCTAACCCTCACGTCCACACAATCGCACACATACCTAACCTGTACCCTAACCCTAACTAACCTAACCCACACTCAATCGCACACTTACCTGAACCCGACCTGTAACCTTCCACCACAGCACTGAAAATACCGAAGCAACAGAAATGGACAACCAAATTCTTTCCCTAGGAAAACAATTTGGTTTTCTGTTGCTTTGCTGTTTTCAGCTTTCGCTGAATAGGGGTCGATATTAGAACATTCAAAGTTTTGAAACTTCGATGTTCTAATATCGACCCAACTAAAAATTAGTTAATGATAAAAAAAATTTAATTAATTAATGATTATCAACAGAAGAAAGCCTGTCATGAGCAAACACTATAGTTTTGATTATAATGAGATTAAGAAGCAGCTGTATATATATATATATATATATATATATATATATATATATATATATATATATATATATATATATATATATATATATATGCATGATTAAGTGAAGTCTAGTGAGCCATATTTATTTATTTACTTATTTATTTTAATGTGAACAGATAAATGAACTGTGAATGGAACCACAAAGGCCCTTTTACAGCCATGAATATTTGTGCATGCAAAATATGAGAATGTTAAAAGAAATAATATCATTTTTCGAAAAAAATAATTAAAAATAGTAACATTATTTTGCAGGTTCATTTAATAGAAGATAAAATATCCACTAAAACCAAAAATAGCTACAAATATTATATTTAATTATTTCAAGAAGTTAAGAGCTGACAGCAAACAACATTCAGAATTAGTCCACAATAATATGACACAGTCTGATCCAAAATAAATAGCTAACAAATGTACTGTAAATTTTACTTCACCCATAGTTATAGCTATTCCCCAGATTCTACAATCCCAACCATTTCTTTTAATTACTATTGTCTCAGCCCTGACAAAAGCTAAGAAAACATCAGCCATGTGCACTGATACTGTACCGGTTTGCCTGATTATCAGTGTCAAATATGGCCTATCTTACCCCCTAATTAACCTCTTTCATCTAAGCATCTCTACTGCTTACATTCCCGAAGCCTTGAAAACAGCAGTAATAGACAAGAACAAATAGAAAAACATCTTATTATATTGTATGGGATAATTTACAAAATTTGTTAAAAAAATTTTAATTTCAATAGCATGGTATTTTAGTTTAATTAATTGATCTAATTGTAGTGGATGTCTTTGTAA
Source organism: Protopterus annectens (assembly GCF_019279795.1). Taxonomy (NCBI): domain Eukaryota; kingdom Metazoa; phylum Chordata; order Ceratodontiformes; family Protopteridae; genus Protopterus; species Protopterus annectens. The sequence goes on along the minus strand of NC_056729.1, from coordinate 1,986,585,939 downwards.
ATACTTTAGTTGTTTTGTTGAATATTATAATAATACCTATTTTTAATTACTTGTATAAAATTGTTATGATATTTCTCTTATATGTTAAAACAATAAACCTGTTTTGAAAAAAAAAAAGAAAAAAAAAAACAGCAGTAATAATCCCATTAGACTAGAGTGGCCCAGCCATGATCCCTGGTACCTATAGCCCTGCTAGTCTAACTATAGATCTCTTAGCTTCAGTGCCTTACTAGTCTCATATTTAAAGCTATGGATCCTATTATCTCAGATCTCATTAATTTGGGCTTTGAAAATACCTTAACCCTGGACCCTCATCAATTCACTTTGGTCTAAGAAAGGTCTTGCCTATTTAACATAATTAATTTATTTGAAAACATAAGCAAAGTAGTGGTAGCAGTTATGTAATAATGCAGCATAACTGGACCTGGCCAGCACCTTTGACACTATTCCCCATGCAGGTAATACTGACAGACTTATAAATGTGAATGTAAATACTTATGTTGTGGTGTGAATAACTAACTAGTGGCCTGGCAGAACCCATCTGTTTACAGTTACAGGTGTTATTTTCTAAAGCAAAATAAATTAGTAGTGATGTAGCACAGGGCTTGATATTGGACCTTTTCTTATTTGTCATCTACTTCTCAGACCTTTAGGCCAACACTCAGTCTATGGTTATCTATTTTTGTAAAATGCTATGAATTGGGAGTTATCTGATCTTCCACTGACTCAGAATTGCTCCAGAATAGGTTAAACCATGTTAGCAATTCACGCAAGGACAAGAGTCTCAAATTAATTTTATAAAACATATATCATAGCTCACTTTGGTAAACAAAACATTTTCACAAACCACGTAGGTGACACACCTAATCAGAGAATATTATAAGGGATATAGGCATTCCTGCTGATAATTCTGTATCATTTGACAATCATGTCTTTGCAGAACTTCTAACATTCTTCTATCTGGCTCAACTAGTATCTAAACGTAACTCCACTAGATCCAAAGAAGTTTTAATTCTCCTTAACTTGTATCATATCAGACAAGTTACTGAATATAATGCACCTTTTGGCATATATTAACCTAAACAAATCATGCATCTTGAGAATCCACCGAGATTTATTACTATAAAGATCAGTGGCCTCAAAAATTTTAGCTATCAGTAAAGGCTGGCAGCCCTCTCTCTGTATTCAGTTTTGTTTTTTCAGTAGATTGTTTCTTATATTAATCGCTTGCAGTTTAATGAAATGTATGCATTAATGTATTGTTTTAGGAAAAGAAACTGCCACAGAATAATCCTTATAGGTTCATAGGTTCATAGGTAGGGTAGATACTAGGCTATCTGCCTGAGGGCATTTATAAGCCTAGCCAGAGTGTGTCAGCTTTTCGCCCTCCCGTTGATTAATTAACTGAGCCTCTGTCAAGCAGAGTCAATTAAGTGATCCCAGGGGTGTATTTTCTGTTACCCATCCACTCGTCAAGGCTTCTCTTGAAGAGTGTTAGTGAGAGGCTCTGCCTAATGTAGTTAGGAATTTTGTTCCAAAGCATGGGGAGTCTCTGTGACAAGAATCTATCCCTCCGGCATGTTCTATTTATTGTTGTGGCGAGGTTTAGCTCACTAGAGCACATGGCTCGTAGTGACTTGGATTTCTTTAGGTGGAGCATGTCCATCAATTCTGAGTTGGACATGGCTTTGTAAGTCAGGCAGAGATCACCTCTGAGTAAGCGATATGCCACTGTGTACAGCTGGAGTTTTTTCAGTCGGGCTGCATAGGACATATGTTTGAGGCCAGTAATCCTCTTGGTGAGGTGCTTTTGTGGTCTTTCCAGCTGTTGGAAGTGTCTTGTGAGGTACATCCCAAATGGGGCATTGTACTCTATGATCGGTCTGATGAGTGACAAGTAGAGGGGCACTATAACCTCTTTATTTCTAGATGCGAACCCCTTAGTAATTAGATGGGCCACATAGAAGTATTTCCTAACTACTTTGGCAATATGATTGTCAAAGGAGAGATTACTATCTACCTGGGTCCCCAGATCTCTTATTACCTCTTCTGTATTAAGGGGGCTGCCACCTATGTGGTAATTTGTGGGTGTTTTGTTTTTCCCAAATGGGATGACTATGCATTTTTTGGTATTTAGCTTGACACCAGGTGTCTGTCTCAGTAAGGCCTTTTTGAAGGATGTCCGTGTCAGCTGGAGAGTCAATTATGGCTCCCAGTTTGCAGTCATCTGCAAAGTTGGTTAGCCATAGTCCTCCTGTGTTTGCCTGTACTTCTGAGAAATATATGCCGAACAGTAGGGGTCCCAGAACTGAGCCTTGTGGGACACCACTTGTGACTGGTTTAGAGTTGGACCTGGAGCCCGCTATTCTTACCATGTGAGTTCTGTCTGTAAGCCAGTTGGCAATCCATCTTGTGACATAAGGGCTTATGTTCAGGCTGGTGAGTTTTTCTTAATACCAGAGTGAGGCATGGTGCTGAATGCCTTGGCAAGGTCAAGGTAGGCTGTGTGAACAACCTTTCCCTCGTCTATGGCCTTTGTGACTGTCTCAAAGAAGTCAACCAGGTTTAGTAGTCATGATCTGCCCTTAACAAAGCCGAACTGGGTCGGATCAAGTGTTTGGAGGTTCCCAATGTCTTTGTTAATGAGTTCCATGATGATACGCTCCATAGCCTTGCAGACCAGGCTAGTCAGGCTTATGGGGCGATAGTTACTAGGGTCAATTGTGATCCCTCCTTTGTGGAGTGGAATAGCCGTTGTTGTGCACCATGCTATGGGCATGTAGTCTGTGGAGAGGCTGAGGCTGACCAGCGTGTTTAGGTGGGGGGTTAGTTCGTTCTGTAGTTCATGCAAGACACAGCCTGGGACACCATCTGGCCCCATTGATGCTGTGTTTTTGTCTTTTGAAAGGGCTGTTTTCACCTTTGCTTCTGTGATTTCCGGGACACTACACTTTTCCTGTATTGTTGTGGGCCCTTTTGAAGGTGAGAGGGAGGTGAAGTTTGCACTGAATCTATCTGCCAGGATGTTGGCAATATCAGTAGGTTCAGTATATTTTGTGCTATTTTGCACTAGCTCAGAGCATATCTGTGAGTTGCCACTTAGATTCTTGACATAGCTAAAGAAGGCTTTGTGGTTATCTTTTGAATCCTTGGCTATTTTTCTTTCAAAGTTAGCCTTGGATGATTTTATGAGGGACCTTAGTTTCTTACTGATACTGATCAGGGATGTCTTTCCTTCTTGGGATTTGCTTTTTTTCTGAACTAGTTTCCTCCTTCTGTTGTATAACCTGTTTATGGCAGGGGTCCACCAGACTGGTTTCCTTCTCTTAGGGGAGTGTCTTGGTTTTGCTAGGGATGGCACGATCCATGCATCCTTGTAGGTGCTCATAGAGTGCAACTGTAAAGGATTCTGCATCTTGGGCAGCGTTATCCTTTAGCGTGGGGGCTGTGGAACTTACCACCTCTGCCTTAAGTAAGGTGAAGTTTGCTTTAGAAAAGTTTTTCACTGTGGTTTCCTTGGTTGGGGGTGGTGGTGGGGTGTGGACATCCAGGATGATTAGTTTATGGTCTGATCTAACCAGTGATGGGTTGACCTCTGGTACAGAACACCTGTCGCCCATGTTGGTGATGACCAGGTCCAATATGTTGTGGCCTCTGGTAGGGGAGTTTACCAGCTGATCCAGGGCATTTGAGTTTATAAATTCCAGGAAGCATTGAGCCTGGGAGTTTGTACTCAAGTAGTTTTCCCAGTTAATGGTAGGGTAATTGAAATCGCCCAATATCAGGGTGTTTGGTAGGACCTTCATGTTTTCCAGTGTCTCCAGAAAGGTGGAGTGGTGGTCCTAGGTCATGGAGGGTGATCTGTAGCAGGCCACAATTTGCATTGCAGATTTTCCCAATGTTAGTTGCACATGGATGATCTCAGAGGTATCATGCTGCACTACTAACCTGGAGGTGTGAGTATCCTTGATGAATATGGATGCACCCCCCCTTTTGTGTTTCGATCCGTGTTCTGTGGCCAAAATGTGTGGTATGAGTTGTAGCCCAGTAGTGCTGGAGTGCTCTCTGGAGCCTTGAAACAGGTTTCAGTTAGGAGTGCTTCGAACGCAGGCATTTTGAGATTTAAACTCCTGGAGTTGAGTAGCATAACCCTAATTTTTTTACTTGTGCTCTTTACTTGTGCTCTATGTGGTAATTCGTGGGTGTTTTGTTTTTCCCAAACGGGATGACTATGCATTTTTGGCATTTAGCTTGACACCAGGTGTCTGTCTCAGTAAGGCCTTTTTGAAGGATGTCCGTGTCAGCTGGAGAGTCAATTATGGCTCCCAGTTTGCAGTCATCGGCAAAGTTGGTTAGCCATAGTCCTCCTGTGTTTGCCTGTACTTCTGAGAAATATATGCCGAACAGTAAGGGTCCCAGAACTGAGCCTTGTGGGACACCACTTGTGACTGGTTTAGAGTTGGACCTGGAGCCCGCTATTCTTACCATGTGAGTTCTGTCTGTAAGCCAGTTGGCAATCCATCTTGTGACGTAAGGGTTTATGTTCAGGCTGGTGAGTTTTTCTTAATACCAGAGTGAGGAATGGTGCTGAATGCCTTGGCGAGGTCAAGGTAGGCTGTGTGAACAACCTTTCCCTCGTCTATGGCCTTTGTGACTGTCTCAAAGAAGTCAACCAGGTTTAGTAGTCATAATCTGCCCTTAACAAAGCCGAACTGGGTCGGATCAAGTGTTTGGAGGTTCCCAATGACTTTGTTAATGAGTTCCATGATGATACGCTCCATAGCCTTGCAGACCAGGCTAGTCAGGCTTATGGGTTGATAGTTACTAGGGTCAATTGTGGTCCCTCCTTTGTGGAATGGAATAACCGTTGTTGTGCACCATGCTATGGGCATGTAGTCTGTGGAGAGGCTGAGGTTGAACAGCGTGTTTAGGTGGGGGGTTAGTTCGTTCTGTAGTTCATGCAAGACACAGCCTGGGACACCATCTGGCCCCATTGATGCTGTGTTTTTGTCTTTTGAAAGGGCTGTTTTCACCTGTGCTTCTGTGATTTCCGGGACACTACACTTTTCCTGTATTGTTGTGGGCCCTTTTGAAGGTGAGAGGGAGGTGAAGTTTGCACTGAATCTATCTGCCAGGATGTTGGCAATATCAGTAGGTTCAGTATATTTTGTGCTATTTTGCACTAGCTCAGAGCATATCTGTGAGTTGTCACTTAGATTCTTGACATAGCTAAAGAAGGCTTTGTGGTTATCTTTTGAATCCTTGGCTATTTTTCTTTCAAAGTTAGCCTTGGATGATTTTATGAGGGACCTTAGTTTCTTACTGATACTGATCAGGGATGTCTTTCCTTCTTGGGATTTGCTTTTTTTCTGAACTAGTTTCCTCCTTCTGTTGTATAACCTGTTTATGGCAGGGGTCCACCAGACTGGTTTCCTTCTCTTAGGGGAGTGCGTCTTGGTTTTGCTAGGGATGGCACGATCCATGCATCCTTGTAGGTGCTCATAGAGTGCAACTGTAAAGGATTCTGCATCTTGGGCAGCGTTATCCTTTAGCGTGGGGGCTGTGGAACTTACCACCTCTGCCTTAAGTAAGGTGAAGTTTGCTTTAGAAAAGTTTTTCACTGTGGTTTCCTTGGTTGGGGGTGGTGGTTGGGTGTGGACATCCAGGATGATTAGTTTATGGTGTGATCTAACCAGTGATGGGTTGACCTCTGGTACAAAACACCTGTCGCCCATGTTGGTGATGACCAGGTCCAATATGTTGTGGCCTCTGGTAGGGGAGTTTACCAGCTGATCCAGGGCATTTGAGTTTATAAATTCCAGGAAGCATTGAGCCTGGGAGTTTGTACTCAAGTAGTTTTCCCAGTTAATGGTAGGGTAATTGAAATCGCCCAATATCAGGTGTTTGGTAGGACCTTCATGTTTTCCAGTGTCTCCAGAAAGGTGGAGTGGTGGTCCTAGGTCATGGAGGGTGATCTGTAGCAGGCCACAATTTGCATTGCAGATTTTCCCAATGTTAGTTGCACATGGATGATCTCAGAAGTATCATGCTGCATTACTAACCTGGAGGTGTGAGTATCCTTGATGAATATGGATACACCCCCGCTTTTGTGTTTTGATCCGTGTTTTGTGGCCGAAATGTGCGGTATGAGTTGTAGCCCAGTAGTGCTGGAGTGCTCTCTGGAGCCTTGAAACAGGTTTCAGTTAGGAGTGCTTCGAACGCAGGCATTTTGAGATTTAAACTCCTGGCGTTGAATAGCATAACCCTCATTTTTTTACTTGTGCTCTTTACGGTGGTGGGTTTGAATTTTGAGCCTTGCCTAAAAAAGGCACTATGAGGGCAGCAAGAGCCTTGGCCAGTATTTGAAAGCCAAGGGGTGACAGGTGCAAGCCATCTCTTGCGAAGCAACGCGGCTTGTCGAGCATGTCATCCCAGGCTGACAGACACGGGATCCCCTTTGAATGACACCAGAAGCTTAACCAATTGTTGAAATTAACATTTTTTCTTTATACTGAGGTATCATTCTTGGTGAGTGCAGGATGCTACTCAGGGTCAGGGTCATACCCACCTGGGCTACATGATCAGAGACCTCTTCCATGTCTCTTTTCTTGTAGTCCAGGTAGTACGTCTCAGGTCATTCACACCAACATGAACAACGACAGAGTCATATTTGTACTTGTTCTGGAGTGACCTGAGTGCTTGTGTTTTGTGGCAGATTCTGGCTCCCTATAGGCAGCTAACAGTAACCTTCTCCTTGTCCAGCCTAGTGAGTGGAGTGTGCCTGACTATTGAGTCACCTATTACTAGTGTGAAAGGTATGTTATTTCTCCTTAAGGGCTGTGATTGTGCGGCACATTGATTTTGTGTTTTATGTGTTGTCTGGTTTGTGATGGGAGATGCAGTTTTTTTAGGTGTCTGCTTTGGAGCTCTCTGATGCTTTTGCAGGTTTTTATTTAGAGCCTCCAAGTATAATTTTGTGTATTTATGTGTATTTTTTGCCAGTGCTGGTTTAGTAGGTCTATGTGAGGCTGGAGGTGTGGTGCAAGTGTTAATCTTATCCTCATCACTGTCTGTTACAGTCTTGGTTGGAGAGACCTTAGCCTCCAGTTTGGCTGTTTAATTGCATCTCTCACATATGTTAGTGTTTTGTGGTAGGAGGAGAGAGTTGTCTGTGTACATGAGGCAGTTGCAACATTGCCTCAGGATACCCAGATTCACCAGCTGGACTGGAGAGTACACCTGAAGTTGCCCTTTGGTCATGCCTGAATAGTAGGGTGAGCTGCTTAGTCGCTTGGTTGGTGAGGGGTGGATAAAGAGCCTTGCCCTGCTGGGCAGTCAAGTGTCGGGGTATATTAGTGCTTGCTGTTAGGTCTGAGCAAGTGCTGGACTGTAGGGTGCTTTTTGAGTGCCTAGGTTGAGATTTAGACTAGTTTCAAGTGAAAAACTGAAGAGGAGACTTAGTGGAGCCAGGAATAATTTAACCCTAGCTAACCGGTGCTGTCCGGTGCACAAAACCGTGCAAATGCAGTTTTTAAACTACTAACGTCTGGGCGGGAACCACTCCTCCAGGGACAGATGACTGCTCAAAGTTCCCCTCTCTCACAGGTGAACAGAGAAACTTCCCCCTATCCAAGTAAGGTATGGGCAACTCAGAAACTTGTAACACAGCCCTGAATTCAGCACTAGCCTGAAAACTGGACTATACTAGCTTAGAAAGGCGGGAAACAAGAATTTTTTTTTTAAAAGATAAGGCAAAAACAGTAAAAAGTACACTTAAAACAGCTTTAAATGACTAAGTGATCAGAAAAGGCTATCACACTTTAGTGTGTAGCTTACAACAGTTAAACGATTTATTTAAACAAAAACATTTTAAAAGTGCAGGCAGTCAAATAAGTACAATATGCGAAAAAAAAACAATCTCTTAAATCACAATAAGTGCTGGAAAAATCAGCGTTTATGTGGAAAACAGTTAAGTATAGCAAGAAAATACAGAAAACTGATAATCACTCTAAAGTCTCTCTTTTTTATAAGGCTACATTTTCTGAAATTGCAGGAAGGTTTAAAAGTACCAGACATTACAAGATCTAATTGTTCATTTTGTAAAACTCCTAACTACTACTGTAAACCTGATTCTCACTGCACCCTTAAAGGATCAACGTACTATTATCAATGTGTTCCAGACTGGCAGTTAATATCAAAGCCCTCATTTTCCTTAAATCAAACAGCAAACATATTTCTCATGCAACTAATTTTTTGTTCTGTGATGTGAACAAAATGTCTTGGTTTCTGGATATTAGTTTTGAAAACTGGACTGATATTGCTCCAAGTATTATGTAAATGTCTTAATTTTAGCCTAATTTCTGCCTCTTAGAATACCATCTGATTAATATACTGTAGTCACTAGCTTTTTCAAATTGGATTTAACTTCTAACTTTTCCCCTAAGCTGTGAAGAAGGCCTTTTGGAAAACACCATTTGTCCAGTGAACATGTCCTCTATTTTGTCCCGTTTCCCCTACATTAATTTTTTAGGATGTAAAACTTTAGCTTCTTCAAACATTTTTCATGCAGGTTAGAAACCCTCCCCTATTTTGAACATTTACAGTAGACATGATTTGTTAGGTAGCACACCTACTTCTACCTATTCAGATTATTTGAAAAAAAACTGTTTCCAAGAATGGTAGGATAACAGACTGAAGACGTATTGTGTAATGCATTGTATACTCTCAATTTGATAACTTATTCAAACTGTTTATAAGTAATACTATATCTGCTGCAGGGCTAGCCACCCGGCAGTGTGAACATTGGCTCGAGATGATTGTCACTGTTGAAATGACACCCCAACCCGATGTGCAAAATGGGAAAAAGGGATTTTGGATGGATGGATGGATGGATGGATGGATGGATGGATGGAATGAGGTCCTGATTGTAATGCAGAAAACTTTGGTTAAATTAGTAGACCAAGTATTGGAAGAGCCAACAAGAGACAGAGGAATGAAGAAGTAGTAACTCTATGTCTCTGTGGAGAAGGGTGTTGTATGTGCTGTGAGGTGTACTACCTAATGACACTGACTCTAGTGGTGCGACCAGACCTGTCAAAAGAGATAGCAACCTGCAAGCATGATTGGTGAAAGGGGTGTATTAGCATATTGGAAGGGGTGACTCCTGAATAGCAACAAAACATACCCTCTAATGCCACATATCTCAGCATGTCAAAGAATGTTGTAGCTTATCTCAAAAATTCCCAACAGTCCCATCAGTACTACAGGTGCTCAGTTTACATGCTTCCTTTCTAGTGCAGTAGCAATGCATATGTCTACTGAGATGATGGGCATCACCTAGGAAGGGGGGTAACTCTCCCAGTGAAGTAGATCTAGAGGTCACCACATCATCACATGAGGGACTGGAAAAATAAAACCAATGGAAGTGGCTTGGTGAGATACCTGAAGCTATCAGCGAGCTGAAAGATAAAAGCAGAGAAACAATGAGGATGAGCAGTAATGCCTACTTAACACCATCCATGATTGCATCTGTTCAGTAATACTTACCTAACATCATTCATGATTGTATCTGTTCAGTAATACCTACCTAACACCATCCATGATTGCATCTGTTCAGTAATACTTACCTAACACCATCCGTGATTGCATCTGTTCAGTAATACCTACCTGTTCAGTAATACTTACCTAACACCATCCGTGATTGTATTTATTCAGTAATACTTGCCTAACACCATCCATGATTGCATCTGTTCAGTAATACTTACCTAACACCATCCATGATTGTATCTGTTCAGTAATACCTGCCTAACACCATCCATGATTGTATCTGTTCAGTAATACTTACCTAATACCATCCATGATTGTATCTTTTCAGTAATACCTACCTAATACCATCCATGATTAAATCTGTTCAGTAATACTTACCTAACACCATCCATGATTGCAAATGTTCAGTAATACCTAGCTAACACCATCCATGATTGTATCTGTTCAGTAATACTTACCTAACACCACACATGATTGCATCTGTTCAGTAATACTTAGTTAACACCATATGTGAATGTATCTGTTCAGTAATGCTTACTTAACACCATCTGTGATTGTATGAGTTCAGTAATACCTACCTTACACCATCCATGATTGTATCAGTTCAGTAATACCTACCTAACACCATCCATGATTGTATCTGTTCAGTAATCAAACAAAAAAAAAAAATAGGACCAACATACAAGGCACCTTGAAAATAAATTTATTGATTGAGGTTCTTGAAAAACAGACAGGTTTCGGCAAATATTTAACAAAGCCTTCTTCAGTGTTTAAAAAAACAACAAAAAAGAACCTGTATTTAAATACTCAAGTGAGTCATGTGCTTAATTACATATGCTCATTCAGGCCTGGCTTAAAGAGCCCACCAAGTTGTGTGTTTTTTCAACCAAGCGACACCATTTTGATGTTCGCCATCAGCAAGACATCATTAAGTACTGGTTTTCTTAAACTCTTTTTGTTAACCACTGTGGAGTGTTTTCAGAAGATTTGAATGCATCTGCTGACTTTGGTTTTTTGTTTTCTTGTCTTTACAATAAGACAATCTTTACATGGACTTTTATTAACAAGTTAATATTTTTTTTGTTTTTTGTTTTTTTTATGCAGGGCAAAGTATTGTTCATTGTGAACCATATGAATATTTTCGACAATTGTATTTCGTTAAATATTAATAGTTTAACGGATTGGTTTACACAGTATACACATTACTTTATTTATTATATTCGGCCTATTGGAGACCAACATTTAATTTAAAGATGGTGTTATACTTTATGTTTATTCTTAAACATTTAGGCAACACCTGTGGGTGAGTTAAATGAAAGTTTTTTATGGTAACAACAGCTTATTATGTGCCTTTGTTAACCAAACAGTTCTACTCCCCCTTTTTTTGCTATACTGAAGCACATTTTTGCATGTATACCAATATACAACTGCCTATAGTGGTTTATATGTTATTCTCTTGGTCACCACATTTTTTATAGTTTATGTGCTTCGGCATTACAACCCAAATATAGATATTTGGCTATACTCTCAGCTAGGTAAGGTTAATATTTGACTTTTTACTCAACATACATTGAGCTCAGTTTATATTCATAGGGTGTTTTCAATAATTGCATTTTCTTGGGTAACACTCATAACTGAAGCTTAAAATTTACATGTATTTTATTGACAATGGCTATCCATCTAGTTGGTGGTGCTTTGTATCATTAGTTATATGGCATTTGTGTTTTTCACTATTGTTATGATAAGCTGTGCTTAGTTCATATTATATTTCAACATTCATATTATTTGAACTGATGTCTTTAGTATTTTTAACATATTAGGTAGATGGCTTTTTTCTATCCAAAATTGATAATCTAGGGAGCTGGGTGTCTTATAGTTGGCAACAATACATTTATGCCTTTGTTTTGTTACTAGGGCTCATACAAGATATACAAATCACGATTGTGTTTAACACCAGGTGTGACATTTCTTTATAGCAATTCAAGTAATAGGTGTTGTTTCCACCTTCTTTGATATAGAGGTGGTATGAGTCCTTATTAATATGATTTTTGATGGCATATTCACTGGTTTCTTATACATCCTTGTCACACCTTGCTTTTATGTTCTGTTCTTGTTTTAATAGTAAGCTCAGCATTAATGTCAATATTGGTCCCATTAAGTTTTTTTGGACTCAATAGTGGACAATCTTGCTGTTAGACATTTGTTAATATCAAACCATTTACATATGGTTTCTGATGACCGTCACTTTTGCTTGGCCTCACTTTTTTGAACTGCTACATCGGGATTGTTTTATTGTTGTATGACTCTATAGCATCAGAATCAATCTCTACACATTTTTCTATTATTTTTAGATTTTCATTCCATATTAGTTTCAGCTATTGTACACTTGACCTAATACTACAATACTTAGCACAAATTGTGCATTGATTAGAATTTTTTATACATTTCCACATTACGGGCCTTTCAATCTATTTAAGATTATCATCAGTAAGATTTTAGATCTTGTTTTTTCAGCCTGTTGTCAAATATTACTCCAACTATCATTTTGAGTAAGGAGCCATATAATGCTTCGGACCTAAGGCTTATTGGTTCACACAGGACCAGCAATAGACCCAATCCAGGTGAATAGTCCCTTTGGGAATATTTTCACATTTACTTATGTCAGCTATAATATTATATTGCTCTGCGGCTTATTGATCCTATGCTGAACCGGCTCAGGTCTATTTAACTTTGGTATTATTTTGGACAGCGATCTCCATTAATATATTTAAACATGGAATTGCATCATTTAATAAATGCGCTGTCTTCTGACAGAGACGATCTTTCTGTTTTTGGAATTGGTTCCCTTGGTGAAAAGTTGGATGACCTTGGCAACACAGGCCTTGATGAAAATTGTGTAAACATTTTTTCAAATCTTAACAAACATATGAGATCTTTGAGAAATAACGTTTGGCATTACAAACTTTTTCGTGCATATTTATTCAAAGGTATCACTCCACGAGGGTTACGAGTACGTACCCAACCATTGGTTAATTCCCCTGATGATCTTCTATTGAAACAATGGAATGAAATTCAACAAGAGACAACCCTGAAATTTATTGAAGTACTAGAAAATTTCCATAATAGAGTCATTGAACAAGAAATTAAATCCATTTCTTCTCTTAGTGATAAGGCCAAGCAATTTGAGGGTCAGACCATATATATACAAATAGTATCAAGAACATAAGCAAGGAACTTATGACATTGGAATAACAGCTTAAGGATAGGAAAAAGAAAAAGTTCCAAAGGGATTTAGATGATTATACCAGAGGGGATCCCTTCAATTTTACAAACAAAAACAAACATGTATGATTTTCTCCTTCGAATCGTACCTATCCCAAGAGGAAACGGACTAAATCTATTCTTAAGAAAGGCACATATAACTATACTGACACTTCAGCTGATGAATATTCATCCTCATGTCTTGACACTGATTCAGGGGGTGCCACAGGCTCACCAGTATCCAAGAGAAGAAATTCTGTCACCTCACAGGCTTTACACATAGGAGGGGGGGGCAGGAAACATAAAAGATGTGGACAACATGGAAACGCTATTAGAGATGTTTGTGACCAAACAACCGCTGTAAACATCACTAATATTTCATCACATGTCCTCTCCTCCTCTGAAATTGACATTCTTAATAAAGGATTATCATTCATCCCTGTTTTTTTTGTTTCTGAAGAAAGTTGAACAACATTTAATTTACGATGGTGTTATACTTCATGTTTATTCTTAAACATTTAGGCAAGACCTGTGGGTGAGTTAAATGAAAGTTTTTTATGGTAACAACAGCTTATTATGTGCCTTTGTTAACCAAACAGTTCCAACCCCCCCCTTTTTTTTTTGCTATACTGAATCACATTTTTGCATGTATACCAATATACAACTGCCTATAGTGGTTTATATGTTATTCTCTTGGTCACCACATTTTTTATAGTTTATGTGCTTCGGCATTACAACCCAAATATAGATATTGGGCTATACTTTCAGCTTAAGGTTAATATTTGACTTTTTACTCAACATACGTTGAGCTCAGTTTATATTCATAGGGTGTTTTCAATAATTGCATTTTCTTGGGTAACACCCATAACTGAAGCTTAAAATTTACATGCTTTTTATTGACAATGGGTATTCATCTAGTTGGTGGCGCTTTGTATCATTAGTTATATGGCATTTGTGTTTTTCACTATTGTTATGATAAGCTGTGCTTAGTTCACATTATATTTCAACATTTATATTATTTGAACTGATTTCTTTAGTATTTTTAACATATTAGGTAGATGGCTTTTTTCTATCCAAAATTGATAATCTGGGGAGCTGGGTGTCTTATAGTTGGCAACAATACATTTATGCCTTTGTTTTGTTACTAGGGCTCATACAAGATATACAAATCACGATTGTGTTTAACACCAGGTGTGACATTTCTTTATAGCAATTCAAGTAATAGGTGTTGTTTCCACCTTCTTTGATATGGAGGTGGTGTGAGTCCTTATTAATGATTTCTGATGGCATATTCACTGGTTTCCTATACATCCTTGTTACGCCTTGCTTTTATGTTCTGTTCTTGTTTTAATAGTAAGCGCAGCATTAATGTCAATATTGGTCCCATTAAGTTTTTTTGGGCTCAATAGTGGACAATCTTGCTGTTAGACATTTGTTAATATCAAACCATTTATATATGGTTTCTGATGACCGTCACTTTTGCTTGGCCTCACTTTTTTGAACTGCTACATCGGGATTGTTTTATTGTTGTATGACTCTATAGCATCAGAATCAATCTCTACACATTTTTCTATTATTTTTTAGATTTTCATTCCATATTAGTTTGAGCTATTGTACACTTGACCTAATACTACAATACTTAGCACAAATTGTGCATTGATTGGAATTTTTTATACATTTCCACATTACGGGCCTTTCAATCTATTTAAGATTATCATCAGTAAGATTTTAGATCTTGTTTTTTCAGCCTGTTGTCAAATATTACTCCAACTATCATTTTGAGTAAGGAGCCATATGATGCTTCAGACCTAAGGCTTATTGGTTCACACAGGACCGGCAATAGACCCAATCCAGGTGAATAGTCCCTTTGGGAATATTTTTACATTTACTTATGTCAGCTATAATATTATATTGGTCTGCTGCTTATTGATCCTATGCTGAACCGGCTCAGGTCTATTTAACTTTGGTATTATTTTGGACAGCGGTCTCCAATAATATATTTAAACACAGAATTGCATCATTTAATAAATGGGCTGTCTTCTGACAGAGACGATCTTTCTGTTTTTGGAATTGGTTCCCTTGGTGAAAAGATGGATGACCTTGGCAACACAGGCCTTGATGAAAATTGTGTAAACATTTTTTCAAATCTTAACAAACATATGAGATCTTTGAGAAATAACGTTTAGCATTGCAAACTTTTTCGTGCATATTTATTCAAAGGTATCACTCCACGAGGGTTACGAGTACGTACCCAACCATTGGTTAGTTCCCCTGATCATCTTCTATTGAAACAATGGAATGAAATTCAACAAGAGACAACCCTGAAATTTGTTGAAGTACTAGAAAATTTCCATAATAGAGTCACTGAACAAGAAATTAAATCCATTTCTTCTCTTAGTGATAAGGCCAAGCAATTTGAGGGTCAGACCATATATATACAAATAGTATCAAGAACATAAGCAAGGAACTTATGACATTGGAATCACAGCTTAAGGATAGGAAAAAGAAAAAGTTCCAAAGGGATTTAGATGATTATACGAGAGGGGATCCCTTCAATTTTACAAACAAAAACAAACATGTATGATTTTCTCCTTCGAATCGTACCTATCCCAAGAGGAAACTGACTAAATCTATTCTTAAGAAAGGCACATATAACTATACTGACACTTCAGCTGATGAATATTCATCCTCATGTCTTGACACTGATTCAGGGGGTGCCACAGGCTCACCAGTATCCAAGAGAAGAAATTCTGTCACCTCACAGGATTTACACATAGGAGGGGGGGCAGGAAACATAAAAGATGTGGACAACATGGAAACGCTATTAGAGATGTTTGTGACCAAACAACTGCTGTAAACATCACTAATATTTCATCACATGTCCTCTCCTCCTCTGAAATTGACATTCTTAATAAAGGATTATCATTCATCCCTGTTTTTTTGTTTCTGAAGAAAGTTGACCAACATTTAATTTAAGATGGTGTTATACTTCATGTTTATTCTTAAACATTTAGGCAAGACCTGTGGGTGAGTTAAATGAAAGTTTTTTATGGTAACAACAGCTTATTATGTGCCTTTGTTAACTAAACAGTTCCAACCCCCCCCTTCTTTTTGCTATACTGTATCACATTTTTGCATGTATACCAATATACAACTGCCTATAGTGGTTTATATGTTATTCTCTTGGTCACCACATTTTTTATAGTTTATGTGCTTCAGCATTACAACCCAAATATAGATATTTGGCTGTACTCTCAGCTTAAGGTTAATATTTGACTTTTTACTCAACATACGTTGAGCTCAGTTTATATTCATAGGGTGTTTTCAATAATTGCATTTTCTTGGGTAACACCCATAACTGAAGCTTAAAATTTACATGTTTTTATTGACAATGGGTATCCATCTAGTTGGTGGTGCTTTGTATCATTAGTTATATGGCATTTGTGTTTTTCACTGTTGTTATGATAAGCTGTGCTTAGTTCATATTATATTTCAACATTTACATTATTTGAACTGATGTCTTTAGTATTTTTAACATATTAGGTAGATGGCTTTTTTCAATCCAAAATTGATAATCTGGGGAGCTGGGTGTCTTATAGTTGGCAACAATACATTTATGCCTTTGTTTTGTTACTAGGGCTCATACAAGATATACAAATCACGATTGTGTTTAACACCAGGTGTGGCATTTCTTTATAGCAATTCAAGTAATAGGTGTTGTTTCCACCTTCTTTGATATAGAGGTGGTGTGAGTCCTTATTAATATGATTTTTGATGGCATATTCACTGGTTTCCTATACATCCTTGTCTCGCCTTGCTTTTATGTTCTGTTCTTGTTTTAATAGTAAGCTCAGCATTAATGTCAATATTGGTCCCATTAAGTTTTTTGGGGCTCAATAGTGGACAATCTTGCTGTTAGACATTTGTTAATATCAAACCATTTATATATGGTTTCTGATGACCGTCACTTTTGCTTGGCCTCACTTTTTTGAACTGCTGCATCGGGATTGTTTTATTGTTGTAGGACTCTATAGCATCAGAATCAATCTCTACACATTTTTCTATTATTTTTTAGATTTTCATTCCATATTAGTTTCAGCTATTGTACACTTGACCTAATACTACAATACTTAGCACAAATTGTGCATTAATTAGAATTTTTTTATACATTTCCACATTACGGGCCTTTCAATCTATTTAAGATTATCATCAGTAAGATTTTAGATCTTGTTTTTTCAGCCTGTTGTCAAATATTACTCCAACTATCATTTTGAGTAAGGAGCCATATGATGCTTCAGACCTAAGGCTTATTGGTTCAGACAGGACCGGCAATAGACCCAATCCAGGTGAATAGTCCCTTTGGGAATATTTTCACATTTACTTATGTCAGCTATAATATTATATTGGTCTGCTGCTTATTGATCCTATGCTGAACCGGCTCAGGACTATTTAACTTTGGTATTATTTTGGACAGCGGTCTCCATTAATATATTTAAACACGGAATTGCATCATTTAATAAATGGGCTGTCTTCTGACAGAGACGATCTTTCTTTTTTTGGAATTGGTTCCCTTGGTGAAAAGATGGATGACCTTGGCAACACAGGCCTTGATGAAAATTGTGTAAACATTTTTTCAAATCTTAACAAACATATGAGATCTTTGAGAAATAACGTTTGGCATTACAAACTTTTTTGTGCATATTTACTCAAAGGTATCACTCCATGAGGGTTACGAGTACGTACCCAACCATTGGTTAATTCCCCTGATGATCTTCTATTGAAACAATGGAATGAAATTCAACAAGAGACAACCCTGAAATTTGTTGAAGTACTAGCAAATTTCCATAATAGAGTCATTGAACAAGAAATTAAATCCATTTCTTCTCTTAGTGATAAGGCCAAGCAATTTGAGGGTCAGACCATATATTCAAATAGTAACAAGAACATAAGCAGGGAACTTATGACATTGGAATCACAGCTTAAGCATAGGAAAAAGAAAAAGTTCCAAAGGGATTTAGATGATTATACCAGAGGGGATCCCTTCAATTTTACAAACAAAAACAAACATGTATGATTTTTCTCCTTCGAATCGTACCTATCACAAGAGGAAACGGACTAAATCTATCCTTACGAAAGGCACATATAACTATACTGACACTTCAGCTGATGAATATTCATCCTCATGTCTTGACACTGATTCAGGGGGTACCACAGGCTCACCAGTATCCAAGAGAAGAAATTCTGTCACCTCACAGGATTTACACGTAGGAGGTGGGGGGGCAGGAAACATAAAAGATGTGGACAACATGGAAAAGCTATTAGAGATGTTTGTGACCAAACAACCACTGTAAACATCATTAATATTTCATCACATGTCCTCTCCTCCTCTGAAATTGACATTCTTAATAAAGGATTATCATTCATCCCTGTTTTTTTGTTTCTGAACAAAGTTTTGTATAAAATATTGTTTCATTTTTGTAGAAATCTTAATCTTAAACTATTCTTCCAGGAACAAGAACCAAAGATCTCTGATGAATTTAAATACCATAGGTCTTCGTTCATGCCACCCATGAATCACCAAGTTTACATGTTTCAACAAGCCATTATCAAAGATCGACATTTTCAGTTTAGATCAATTCCACCATTACCTAATAATGTATCCAAAATTTGCATGGAAAATATCAACACATTGGCAAACAATCACAATCTAGTCATAATTGGTGCTGACAAAGGTGGTTCTATAGTGATTCAGGACACATTACAATATGATCATGAAGCACTGAACCAATTATCCAATGCACGCTATTACTCGGAACTCACCATTGATCCAACACCAGTATTCAAGGAACAGATTGATTCTTTCCTTAGTTTAGCTGTTGCAGAAGGTATCATCGCTCAAAACACACAGCATCAACTCACCATTGCCAGCCCTTGTCCACAATACATTTATTTCCTACCTAAAATACACAAGGACCTTCAACACCCACCCAGCAGACCCATTGTTTCAGGTAGAAATTCATTAACAGAACCATTATCTCTATTCCTTACCAAATTTCTTAAGCCTCTTTTACCATGTGTCCGTTCTAGAATTCAAGATACCACAGAATTTTTACAGATTATCGCTGATACACAGCTTGAGCCCGACTGGTTACTTTGCACATTGGATGTAAAATCATTATATACCAACATACCACATTGGGCTGGCCTAGAGGCATTGGAATACTGGCTCAACAAAACTGAAATATACAAGCCAGGTTTCAACACCCTTTTGTTGTGTTTAACAGAACATGTTTTAGCAAAAAATGTGTTTTTTTACAAAGACAAATGCTATTTACAAACAAAGGGGACAGCTATGGGTGCATCTTTTGCACCCATATATGCCAATTTGTTCATGGCATACTTTGAAGAACAGGTTATTTACGACAACTCTCATAACATTTACATGGTTGAAATGGACATTTGGCACAGATATTTGGATGACTGCTGGTTGGTATGGAGAGCGAATAAAGAATACCTTTCGGAATTTGTTTCTTATTTGAATGAAAACAAATGGGGGATTGAATTTTCTGTCAGCTATGATAGAGATAAAATTATTTTCTTAGATGTATTGGTTTGCCGTGCATCTGATCATACGCTGACTACAGAAATTCATCGTAAATTCCACCAAAATAATTCACTTCTCCATGCAACCAGCTTTCATCCTCCTCACATCTGCAAAAACATTCCCAAATCATAGTTCATGCGCATTAAACGCATTTGTTCTGATCAGCACACTTATAGACACTTCAGAGATGATTTAGTACATCGATTCCATGACCGTGGGTATAAAATGGGTAAACTATTACATACCAAACACACAGTTGACCAGATGGAACGCACTGAATTGCTTCATTACAAAACTAGACACAAATCACCTTCAGTAACACCTAGATTTATCACCACATATGGTCGGAATACCAACATATTGATGCAAATTGGTCAACATAATTGGAACATATTAACATGTGAACCTAGACTTCAGGACATTCTTGGAGACAGATGTTCGTTTTCCTTTCAGAAAGGCAAAAATCTATCTGCCTTTTTTAATCACTTTAAACATCTTGAGAACCAAAAGTATTCAGACCACATTATTAGGTGATCCATTAATTGGTTGCTTCTCTTGTGGACACTGTATCTATTGTCACATCATACTCAAAACCACCAGTTTCAGCAGTCAAAACACCTCTCAAGTATTCAATATAACATTTTTTGCTAACTGTTCCTCAGATTGGGTCATTTATTTGGCCAAATGCACATGTCCTGCATTCTATATTGGCCAAGCCTCCAGACCCTTGAAGCTTCGAATCTCTGAACACTTTATTGATATCAGACACAAGAGAGACACCAATGCCTTATATAAACATTCTTTGGTACATCCAAAGGCTACTTTTAGTTTTACCATTATTGATAACATTAGAAGATCCAGGCATAACAAATCAGGTTGGCATAATTTATTAAATTCAATGGAGAAAAAATGGATTATTCAACTTGGTGGGCTCTTTAAGCCAGGTCTGAATGAGCATATGTAATTACGCACATGACTCACTTGAGTATTTAAATACAGGTTCTTTTTTGTTGTTTTTTAAACACTGAAGAAGGCTTTGTTAAATATTTGCCGAAACCGGTCTGTTTTTCAAGAACCTCAATCAATAAATTTATTTTCAAGGTGCCTTGTATGCTGGTCCTATTTTCTTTTTGTTTGAATACTTTGCTCTTTGGGACCCTGCAGCTGCCTCACTCACAGAGGTTGTACTATTTGGAGTTATCTGTTCAGTTATACCTACCTTACACCATCCATGATTGTATCTGTTCTACAATGTTTACCTAACTCCATCCATGATTATAACTGTTCATTAATACTTACCTAAAAACATTCATGATTGTATCTGTTCAGTAATACTTAAATAATACAAGCCATGAATTTATTGGTTTGGAAATACTTACCTAACACCATCCACAGGTTTATCTGTTAAGTAATATTCACCTAACACCAGAAATGACTGCATGTGTTCAGTGATGCATACCTAACACCATCCATGGTTATAACTATTCATTAATACTTACCTAAAACCATTCATGATTGTATCTGTTCAGTAATATTTAAATAAAATAAGCCATGAATTTACTGGTTAAATTTACTGGTTTGGTAATAGACACCTAACACCATACATGTTCAGTAATAGTTACCTAAAACCATTCATGATTGTATCTGTTAAGTAATACTCAACTAACACCATAAATTACTGCATCTGTTTGGTAATAATTCCTTAATACCATCCATAGTTATATATGTTTAGTAATACTAACAACACCATCCATGATTGTATATCTCTTTGGTAATACTTAACACCATCCATCATTGCACCTGTTTACTAAGACTTAACTAACACAAGCTATGATTCTCTCAGTAATACTTACCTAGCACCATCCATGATTAGAACTGTTCAGTAATACTTACCTAAAACAATTTGTGATTGCATCATAATACCAGTCATGACTGTTTTGGTTCATTAATAC
This sequence comes from Protopterus annectens, assembly GCF_019279795.1. Lineage (NCBI taxonomy): Eukaryota > Metazoa > Chordata > Ceratodontiformes > Protopteridae > Protopterus > Protopterus annectens. The sequence goes on along the minus strand of NC_056729.1, from coordinate 1,986,564,576 downwards.
ATACCTAATACCACCCACTATTACATCTGTTAAGTAATAATCACCTAATACCAGTCATGATTGCATCTGTTCGGTAATACATACCTAATACCATCTATGATAGTATCTGTTCAGTAATACCTACCTAACACCATCCATGATTAAATCTGTTCAGTAATACTTACCTAACACCATCCACGATTGCAACTGTTCAGTACCACCTACCTAACACCATCCATGATTGTATCTGTTCAGTAATACTTACCTAACACCACCCATGATTGCATCTGTTCAGTAATACTTATTTAACACCATCTGTGATTGTATCAGTTCAGTAATACCTACCTTACACCATCCATGATTGTATCTGTTCAGTAATGCCTACCTAACACCATCCATGATTGTATCTGTTCTACAATGTTTACCTAACACCATCCATGATTAGAACTGTTCAGTAATACTTACCTAAAACAGTTTGTGATTGCATCATAATACCAGTCATGACTGTTTTGGTTTGTTAATACATACCTAATACCATCCACTGTTGCATCTGTTAAGTAATAATCACCTAATACCAGTCATGATTGCATCTGTTCAGTAATATATACCTAACACCATCCATGGTTATAACTGTTCAGTAGTAGTTACTTTAAACCATTTATGATTGTATCTGTTAAGTAATTCTCAACTAACACCATAAATTACTGCATCTGTTCCATAATACTTCCTTAACACCATCCATAGTTATATATGTTTAGTAATACTAACAACACCATTCATGATTGTATATCTCTTTGGTAATACTTAACACCATCCATCATTGCACCTGCTCACTAAGGCTCAGCTAACACAAGCTATGATTCTCTCAGTAATACTTACCTAGCACCATCCATGATTATAATTGTTCAGTAATACTTACCTAAAACAATTTGGGATTGCATCATAATACCAGCCATGACTGTTTTGGTACGTTAATACATACCTAATACCATCCACTGTTACATCTGTTAAGTAATAATCACCTAATACCAGTCATGATTGCATCTGTTCAGTAATACATACCTAACACCATCCATGGTTATAGCTGTTCAGGAATACTTACCTAACACCAGAAATAAATGTATCTGGTCAGTGATACTTAATACCGTCCATGGTCATATGCGTTCATATGTACTCACCTAACACCATTGATGATTCTTTATGTTCAGTAATACTTACTTACTTAAAACCATCCATGATGGTATCTGTTCAGTTATACATACCTAACACCATCCATGATTGCATCTTTTCAGTAATACTTACCTAAAAACACCCATGACTGCATCTTTTCTGTAATATACCTAAGACCGTCCATGATTGCATCTGTTCAGTAATACTTACCTAGGCCATCCTTGATTGTATCTGTTTTGTAGTACTTACCTAAAACCATCCATGACTGCATCTATTCAGTAATACTTACCTAGACCCTCCATGATTTTATCGGTTTGGTAATACTTACCTAAAACCATCCACAATTGCATCTGTTCAGTGATGCCAAGTGTATCTGTTCAGTAATACCTACTGAACACTGACCCTAACTCTACCTGTTAATAATACTTACCTAACAACAGCCATGATTATATCTGTACAGTAGTATTTACCTAACAGGACCCATGATTATAGTTGTTCAGTAACACTTAGATAAAGCCATTCATGATTGTATCTGTTCAGTAATACTTATCTAAAACCATCCATGATTGTATCTGTTTATTTATACTTACCATACACCATCCATGATTGTATCTGTTAAGTAATTCTTATCTAAAACCATCCATGATTGCATCTTTTCAGTAATACTTATCTAAAACCATCCTTAATTGTATCTGTTTATTAATACTTATCAAACATCAGCCATGATTGTATCTGTTCAGTTATACTTAAATAATGCTAGTCACTACTGCATCCGTTTGGTAATACTTACGTAGCACCATTCATGATTGAATCTTTTCGTTAATACTTACCTAACACCATCTATGGGTATATCTGTTAAGTAATACTTATATATGTCAAGTAATACTTACCTAATACCATCTTTGATTTTATCTGTTCAGAAATACTTACTTAAACCGTCCATGACTGCATCTATTCAGTAATACTTACCTAGACCAGCCATGATTATATCTGTTTGGTAATACTTACCTAAAACCATCCACAATTGCATTTGTTCAGTGATGCTTACCTAACACCATCCACAATTGTATCTGTTCACTAATACTTTCGTAACACCAACCATGATTGTATCTGTTCACTAATACTTTCCTAACACTAGCCATTATTGTATCTGTTTAGTAATACCTACGTAACACCACCCTGACTCTATCTGTTCATAATATTTACCTAACAACAGCCATGATTATATCTGAAAAGTAGTATTTACCTAACACCACCCATGATTATAACTGTTCAGTAACACTTACCTAAAACCATACATGATTGTATTTGTTTATTAATACTTACCATATACCATCCATGATAATATCTGTTAAGTAATTCTTACCTAAAACCATCCATGATTGCATCTCTTCAGTAACACTTATCTAAACCATCCTTGATTGTATCTATTTATTAATACTTATCTAACATCATCCATGATTTTATCTGTTTAGTAATACTTATTTAACATCAGCCATGATTGTATCTGTCCGGTAATACTTAAATAATGTTAGTCGCTACTGTATCTGTTTGCTCATACTTACGTAACACCATTCATGATTGTATCTGTTCAGTAATACCCATCTTACACGGTTCATGATTGCATCTGTTCTGTAATACTTACCTAACACCATCTATGGGTATATCTGTTAAGTAATACTCACCTAATACCAGCCATGATTGTATCTGTTTGGTATTATGTACTTACCTAACACCATTAATGGTTATATCTGTTCAGTAATACTTACCTAAACCATCCATGATTGCATCTGTTCAGTAATACTTACCTAATACCATCTTTGATTGTATCTGTTTAGAAATACTTGCTTATCACCATCCATGATTGTATCTGCCCACTAATACTTACCTAACACCATTCATGATTGTATCTGTTCAGTAATACTTACTTAAAACCATCCATGATTGCATCTGTTCAGTAATGCTTACCTGAAACTATCCATGGTCGTATCTGTTAAGTAATACTCACCTAACACCAGCCATGATTGTATCTGTTTGGTATTACTCACCTAACACCATTAATGGTTATATCTGCTCAGCAATACTTACCTCACACCAACCATGATTGCATATGTTCAGTAATACCTACCTAACACCATCCATAATTCTATATGTTCAGTAGTACTTACCTAATGCCAGCCATGATTGCATCTGTTTAGTAATACTTACTAAAAACCATACACAATTGTATCTGTTCAGTAATGCTTACCTAACATCATCCATGATTGTATCTGTTCAAATTTCACTTTAACTGGAATGCCCATTCTGTAAAAGTCAGTTAGGTGGCACTTTTTTGAGTCACTGTCACATCTCAGATGTCCTGTTCTTTCTTTCCATGCACACAATTTTAAAAAACATTCATGGAACTATGAACTTACAAAACATTTGCTTACTTTAAATATAGTAAGTGTTATTCACTTGTTATTGCTGAATATAGTAAGTCCCCACTGTGTGTCAATGCTCACATAACTTTTGCTATCTGTGAATAGTGTGCCGATCCCCATGGGACTTTTGCTTGCTTAACTTTTGCTTACTGTGAATAGTGTGTTGATCCCTACAGAACTTTTGCTTACTACTTTTGGGGGTGTGTGCGTATAAAATGCCCTAGTTAGGGATACCTGGTGTTTAGTGTTACGCAGGCTCAAACCCTGTACCTTAGGAACAAGAGCCTGAATTCTTTACCCCTACCACCACTTGTGATTCATGTCTGTTCCTCTTACAATTTGTGTTTTTCTGGTAAATCAGTGAGGACTGAATTCACTAAATGACAGCTGTTTAAGTTTCAGTCTTCCTATATTTCAGGAAATGCATGGTAACATAAAACATTTTATTCTAGCAACTTTCTAAGATTATACAAGCAATGTTTAAAATGTGTCCCAGATTTTGGGGCTCTGTCCCCCCCAATAAATTTTGGCTTTTCCCAGATTTCTTGTACTGCAAAGTTGAGAGATATAGTTGAGTGTCAAGTGCATTTTACAAGGAGCTGAGAGCTTCAGAGAAAGAGAAGTTTAGTGCTGCTTATGCCAAGTCTGTTTGCAACATTGTCATTTAGCAAATTATATCACTATTGTGCTAAAGTACTTAAAAGCATTGTTAGGAGCACAACAGGTAGTATACTTACTTTTGATGCAGAAGGCTGTGGGTTCTACTCCCACAGTATATAGATGGATTGCTGATCCTGTACTGTGTTTTAAAGGGGTGGATGCTGCAGTCCTGAGAATGTCCTCCTTTGGAGGAGATGCCTAGTAACTATGAACCTGTTATCAGTTTGCCATACATTCCCGATTGCAATATTACAAGCTTATCATTTTTTTTAATGTAACATAGGCAATTAATTCTTCAAGGGCAGCAGGCACTGATTTTGTAGATGAAACACTGAAATGTAAAGTTGTCTGTCAGTAGCAAACTCTTCATTAATTACAGATCTCCTTAATGTGGAATTGTCCGGATTACTTTTACTTGTGCAGAGATTGTGCTTATTGACTGATATTGGTGAATTGTAATGACAGAAGTGTGAGTGGCCTTTTATGGTTGAAATTTTCTTAAATGGGTAGTTTTTCATTATCAGGTTATACATTTTGTTTCATTGCTTGCTATAATAATGTTCAAAATTACAAATCTAAAACACATGCTAACAAGTGGTGCTGTATTATACAAGGAATATAATTTCATACAAGGAAAATTAATCGGGAAGGTGAACATATATGTATAGCCCTAAAATGTGTGCAAGGAGCCTATGGTTTGAAAACTGGCCAAAGGTAAACTTAATTCTCTACTGGCCAGATGCATTTTCTTTGAATGTGAATTTTAATGCCATTTTAATGAATGTGAGTTTCAAGGGCAGAATAGTGAGAATGTATTGTTTGTTTAGCAAGTGGATATCAGTGTTTGTTCTGTTTTATTTCAGTGTCTGTAATCACTGTAAAAGTAAATAAAACAGTATGCACATTGACGAGTTTGAACAGGGTTTATGGTAACCGGGGAGAAATAGCCAAGTAATGGAACACCTTTGCCTTATAAACTCT